>NC_053410.1:20530557-20830557 GCF_016859285.1 Xiphias gladius
CACACACACACACACACACACACACAGATGTAACGTCTCTGTAAAACAATCGGCGGAGGGGCATTTACCTATTCTCATAGACGTCCTGGATCTCATAGATCTTCTGCTCGATGCTCTCGCTGGAGACGCGGTTGGACTGCAGCTCATAAACCTTCTGGTCGATCAAGTCAGAGATGGTTTTGTGGAAATACTGCAGGAAGTTCTTGATCACCTCTGGGATGACGTGGTACGTTTGCTGCTCATACTGCCTCTCATAGGCCAGGTCTGCTTTAGGATCACCTGCAGGGAGACAGGAGAGTGAGGAGGAGACAGTAACGCACTATAACTCTACTTCAGATATTGGTCAATGCCCCGACGTTACACTCAACTGGGTTGTATACTGACTGTGTAGAAGGGAGGTTTATACATGAAAGGTGATATCATACATTTAGATAAATGGAGATAAATAGATGTGTGTATACTAACCGGTGTGCAGGTCGTAGTCGTAAGGATCGTACTGTGAGGAAACAGACCAGTTAGACATTTGTTACTAATGCAAATGTATCCTCTGTCTGGCAGTATGGCAGTCATCATTAACGTTAGCTTACTTTGTCTAAAACGTCAATGTCAACCTCTACCTCTACCTCTACCTAACAAGGCTAATCAACGTGACAGTGGCGTTACAGAGACTGTTATGTTTTGGTTGCTCTCTCTTCAGAAACAACAATCATTTAAACCATGCTAGCTCATCCCGACCTACTGTTATGCCATTGTAGTTAAACTAGCTATGCAGCTAGCTGGCTAACCGGTTAGCTTCAACTAGCGTGTCATTGTTATTATCATGAAAGTGTTCAAATGTCTGTAAAAAAAACTGTATACTGACATCATCGTCGTCGTGGTATGACATGGTGCTAGATATTAGTCCAAGGTCGAAGATACTGAAGCGAAAGAGGAGAAAGTGTGCTCTGCTAGCTAACGTAGCTAAACCACGCAGCTGGCGATGGAGAGACGACAGGAAGCGGAAGGAAGAATGAAGCACTGACGTACGGGTGAAACACGGCGGGATTGAAGCATTATGGGAAATTGAGTGTCTGCGATTTATTTGGTTAATGACCCTTAAAGGTGATGGTTCCCAAGCTTTCCCTGACCCATGGGACCCAATGTTTTTTTTTTTTTTTTTTTTTTTTTTTTAATCAACCCGTAACAATACACGAGGGCTTTTATTGAAAGAAAATTATCAAGAATATGTCATTTCTTTTCACGAAAAGACACAATGGCGCTCCTGCTATACTGACAACTCTAAAGAAAGATAAGCTTCTTCATTTTTTTGGATTCGACTGATGTGTTTGCTTGATGAGCATCACCTGTTTTTCTGTTCGTCCCTGTCAAATGTCGTCCACCATGAACTTAACATTTTATTTTGGAAGTCTTGCCAACCAGAGTCTGAATAGAACATTCCAGTTATCAACTCAGAGTTGATAAAAATAGTTGGAACTAATAACACCAATAGACATTTTTCACAGCAGACATTTTGGTTTGTCATAGCCGGAAAAGTAGCCCAGGTGTGATCATTAACAATGTTTTTGTGTAACTAAGCCAAACCAGTGACCCAACACGCACTATACCAGGGCCTTGAAACTTGTATACTTAAATGGAACAAAGGCATCATTATGTTATTAATTACACCTTTCAAAATGTCTGCCGTGAAAAAGGTCTATAATGACTCCTTTCCAGCAATTATCGCAATGCGATGAAGTTAATAATGCTAGCCTACTAGTTTGACATGTCAAAATGTCCCATATTTAGGGAGCCATAATGAATCATAAGTCCGCATCATTGTCTTTATATTACTTAGGTATTTCCCTAACTTAATTTGCTGCCTTTGAATTCAGACATAAAATTGTGTGATCGGGAATTTGAATTATAAAACTAACAAAATTAAAAAAAAAAAAAACATAAACACGTACTTAAAACTGTAACTCGTGCAGCTCACAGAATATATAGTGAATACAAGAGTATAAATGGGTCTGTAGATGAGCAGTTTACAACATCCTCGCTGATGATTATACAAAATGCCAGTCGGCCTGCAACTATTTATGTATACCACTAGGTGGCGTTATAGAGGCAAGGTGCCACTCGGCATTAATAAAGAAGGTTCAGATGGCCACAGACTTGTCAAAGTTAAGTCTGTAAAGAGGTGTATGTATGTAAATTGACCATGTCCGTCCAAATCTGGTTTCAGTATTGATCATAATTATTTACTATTGCTACTCAGATGAGTTTGACTTCCACTGCTTTGTGTGCAATATTAAATCGGTCAATAGGGCAGATCGCTAAGTTATTTTGCTTTTAGAACCCTATACCCGATTGTTTCGTCTCTGTTTGTGTATTGTGTTAATTTGAAGAACTTTGGGTATCTGTCTGTAGAGAATGAGACTGAGAAGGAATCGAGAAAATCCAAATTGTATATTGAAGTGTGTGTGTGTGTGTGTGTGTGTGTGTGTGTGTGTGTGTGTGTGTAGGAGGTGTCCAGCATTATGAGAATTTGAGCGCAGACTGCGTTTCTTCTCCTTGCTGACCCTCCCAGCAGACAGTAGCTTGTCTCATCCCACCCTCTCTTTGCCAATCGAACATCATCACAAGGTCCTCTGAAAAAGGGATTCCTGTTGTGGTTTTGAAGGAGAAGGGGGGGGGGGGGTGAAAGAGAAGAATACCTGACGTGTTTGCCTCAGCTACCAGCAGCAGACGGAGTCCCTCTAAACCTACACCTACCTACCTACCGGCTGTGGAACTGCCTGCATCCGATAAGGGATCTAGTTCACAAAATCAAGTGTGGAAGGAGGGGGTGTGGAGAAAAAGAAGTCGAATTGGAGAGAGGGAGAAGAGACACCGAGGGAGGGGAAAAGGTCAGGGACACGGGGGGGGGGTTATCGCACTGCCAGAAATAAGGAGAGTGTCTACACAAACGGTTTGGCAGACGAAACCAAGGAGACGAAGTGAAATAAACCAGCAACCCCCGCTCCACCACAAACTTTTTTTCACAAGGAGTACTGTAGATTTTAAACACTTTCGTCGTCTTCCAGAGACAGTTATTGTGCTTTGGTGAAGTCCAGGCAACACCGAGTGAATTTTGGACCGTGCGTAATTTGGAGAGTGTTATTGCCACGCTGCGTCAGGATGCGCTTCTGTCCGCTACTGATCTTCCTCTGTCTGCTGTGCGCTGGACGCGCTCAAAAGTTCTCCGCTCTCACGGTAGGAAGACCCCCATACTTCCCCGCATATGCCTCAAACATATGCATTTGCAAATAATGATTTTAAAACAAAGGAAATGCTTGTGAATTCCACGCGTAAAAGTTCAAGACGCACCGACAAATTCATTTTTACAACAGAAAGTTGTAGTCCTGAAACAAGTCCTCTTTTTTAAGTCAGTATGTTAGTTCATAAACCTTGCGTCCATCATGCTTTATTTGTGATTTTTTTTTTAATGAGCTTTTACTCTAATAATCAGAAATGCTTGAATAAACAATTTTAACAGCATTATGACCCGTGCTGCTGATATGATTTTAGATGTAATCTCTCTCCAGAAAAAGAGTTTTTCACAGTTTGAATATGTTCCATATGTGGCAGAAACTTAGACTCAATTCCCTGTGTTTCAGGGTCTCTGCACAGTGTATCTGCACTGGCAAAGCTGCTGGCTTGCCTGTGAGGAGTTGAATGGTCTGTTAGCAGCACCACTGTGGTCTGCTTTTAGTGCCTTCACCTGCCTGCCTGATTCTTGGCTTGTCTACCTCTCTGTCCCGTTCACTCTTGTACCAGTGGCTCTGAGGCTGAGGTGCCAGTGTCAGAAGGTCTGCTGCACCAAAGCACATTGCATTGCTTACAGTGGCAGCAGTAGTGCATTATGTCCAGTTCTCCTCCAAGTTTGGGAGAAAATGCATCTTTAAAGCAGATAAGGGGAATATCATGGCCAAGATCAAGTGCAGGTACTGTGCTGCAGGAGGAATAATAGAGAGCGGAATGTGCAATGTCAGAGGCTTCCCCCTTAATTTAGAGGTTGAAGTGACAGCCGCCTCCTCCAGCATCGTTATTTATGGTCCGGGTGAAGATGCTTTAATATCCAACTGGAAACAAATGGCCATGAGTTGTTAACCTGCAGGTGAAGGGTCGTAGATCCCTTTTCCCTGATGGCACTATGGAGTTGTGGAATGTGGGAGGAAGTATTACACTGAGCAGATGCTCCCCCTCAATTTTCACCATGATATATACATGTACGAACAGATCGTATGAGCACAGATAATCAGTCAGTGTTTCTTGATTAAAATCTCATGGGTGGTAATATTTGCCCAGCTGATGATGTAAATGTTATACTGATACAGCTGTGTTTGCAGTGTGTTTGGATATGACACAGTGCCCACTATGCTCTGAATATCACTATAAGAGTGAAAAACTTTCTCTATTTCATTTCATGTTTTAGTGGTAACTGTTTCTGTTTCATACCTCCTCACTGTGGTTCATTAGACCTTCTTTATTGAAATAGCACGTGGAGGACTAGACTAGTTTTTCAGGACTTTGTGAGTGATTAATGGCTTATTGTTTGAATGGCACAGGAGAGTTATTGCTGGTTTCAAGAAATTGTTTCCAAGTCATATTTTGTGCATATTTGAGGTCAAACAGACAGTTAAATATATGGGATATTTGCCCAGGTTATTCAAGAAACAGACTTTTTTCCACGGTTTATGGAACTATGAAATAGCGTGTGAAAAGATGAGGGCAAATAGAAAATTGACTGCCTCTTTTTCAAAACTGGGCAATTTTAGTGTAACACATGGGTTCCATTGCCCCCTTTGCTTTCATAAAATTTTGCACCTGCCCAAGGAGACTTTATTTATTGTCACATGACCACCGGTGGCCTTTCACACCACCTCTCTTTCTTTTTAACACCTTTCACAGCAATTAAATACCTTTTCCTTTGATTGAGTTAGTAGCCTGGTTAAAGGCTGTCACTTTATTCCCTTTCCACCATGCTGGAAACTAATGATCCCCTTTGCATCCTAGCATCCATGCAGGAAACTCCCGCCAAGGCCATTTAACACATTTGCCATGGCTCTCAGCTGGGGCCCCCATTGACCCTGCGGGGCCGTGGTGTGAGGGGCCTCTCGGGGTGCTGGAAGCGGGGGCCCCACAGCCCAGAAGGCCCTTATCAGCCTACAATGTGCTCTCTGCTGGAGTCTCGCCTCCTCCGTATTCCATTCAGTCTCACAATGCTGCAGAGCCAGGGGGAGGTAATAGGATTTGATTTTTTTATGCTGGTTGGTCTTGGAAAAAAAACTTCCCATACCCTCCGCCCGTCTCGCCCTCTCTTGCCTGTCTCTTGTTCCTCTGCCAACCTCTTGTATTATATGAGCAGATGCAAAAAGCATCTTCCAAGAGAGATCACGTAAAGAAAAAAATATATGATGAAAGAAAAGAGAGCAAAGTAAAGATAAAGAAAAACAGACAACTTGTCTCATTTCACATTATTCTGTACTTAAACCTACTATTTTGAGAGCATAAGTGCCTTCACACTGACAATTATGGCAACATGCACTGCATTATGAGTACTCGGATTGTGTGCTCATAACGGTCAAAAAGTTGAGTATGAAACGCTGGACACATCTCACCCACAATGGTTGCCATCTTGGTTACGTAGCGGAAGAGGAGGCACCACCAACCTATTTTCAGATTTGTGAAAATGGCAGCCGAAGAAGCTGCAGCTGTTGCGATGATCACTGCACCATAAAAATTTAAGTTATACATGTCTACACAATGTGTTTTTTCACTATGTACAAAAATACTGTTGTTGGATAGAAGCAATCAGTATGTTTAGAAGTTAATTTAGCAGTGTGTAATGATTTGGTACCGTGAATGATAACGCGAATGCTAGGCAGCTAGCAAACAGTGGTGGTCATCATTTCTGGTAAATTCACAATGGCCGTGTTTGATTTTAGACAACACTACTTGGTTGAAATCCACGCAGTACGCAAGCATGTACATAGTGTACACAGTGTACTACATGAAAGTGTACTGACAGAAGTATCCCAAATGACACAGAGTAGGAGAAAGTGACAGCTAGCTGTGTGGAAGTAGACAAGAAAAGGATTTGAGCAATAAATTGATTTGAGTCATAATGTGTTCTGTCTTGTTTGAGTCTCCTCTTATGATAAATAAGGGTGGAGGCTTGTGCTACAGTGTAGCTGATGTGATGGCCATCCATCACCCTCCACCGTGTTGCTGTGCATGAAGATGGTGCTTGCTTGACGAGGCTAGACTGAGACATCAGGGGAGTGTCAGGGCTCTACCTGGGCCTCGCTCATCCATCACCACAGGCCAAACACACAAAGATCTGCAGGAGACCTCTAACTACCATTAGGAGGGCACAGGAGGAAGAGGTCCTCAACACACCATTAGTCTCTGGTGCTTCTTCCTCTCACTGGTTTTCACATCTTATTTGTTCTCCTTCTGCAATGTGGCCAACTTTGACTGTGAAATAAACATTTGGATGCCTGATAGTGATTCTGGGTGGTTGATTTCATGGGTGGCTGATTTCATGGCTAACTGTTTTCCCATGCTGTGTTCTTGGAGCTCTATTATAAACTTACAGGCACTTCGCACTCTGCTCTGTGCTGTACAGTGGACATCCAGCAGGATGCTGGGATGCAGAATGACCCTGTTTGAGTTGTCAGTCTGTTGGCTGACAAGGGTTGATGCTGATAATGCTGGTGTAGTGTGAGCACTGGGGTGGCCAGCATGGGCTTTGGCGAAGCTGGCGGTCCACAACCAAGCATGGCTGGACGCGCTTAGACACTATCAGAGCAGTTAGTGGCCTTGGAAGGTTGCGGTCTTCTGGAAAAACCATCTTTAGAACAGCCTGTCACGCCTGCTGGACTTTATGTGAAGGGGTGAGCTGTGACAGACAGAGTGGAGGGTGAGACGAGGTCAGTGCTGCAGAAAGATGTCCTAACTAGTGTGGGAGGACAGGGGGAGAGGGAGGGAGGGTACCGATGGGAGACTGTCAGTTAGATGCAATGATGCAAACGATCCAAGAAACTCAGAGACACTAACAAGGGAGGGGCAAGGAAATGTTAGAGCTCCAGTTTATAGAGATAAATCATGAAAGAAATACGTGGCAGAAGAAAAATAACTAGAGTATCCCACTCAAGTAGTAATATTGTCTGTAAAGATTATACTATATACTATATTTTAACTGTTCATATCAAAGTATAACAGTAGTTCTTCTAAGTAGCAGGTACTTAGTTCATGAGATCCAATGTGGCATCTGTTTGTGACCTTTTGAGTAAAGGAATCAAGTCATCCAAACAACCTCTCTCAAATTCAGTGATACTCTGCAAAGTGGCAACTTCCTCACAGATTACTTTGCAATGGAAAAGAGCAAACTTAAAATGAAAATCCTCCAGATTGTGTCAAAACAGCATTACTTTCAGTCAGTGGTACCCAACCTTTCTGCCTTTCTGCCAAGTGAAGTAATGTCCATTTATGACCCGCCATTACAGGTTATGGCTTTAATGTGGATGTGAGTAGGAATTTTCTCTTTCAGATTTTTGATTTTAAAACGTTTTAGTAGCCCAAAAACCTAAAAAGTATCTAGTATCTGATGTGCTCTAGTGGCCTAGGTGTTAAAGCGCTCACCATGAACACCAACATCCAGTTCATGTCTGGAGGGGGACCTTTTGTTCAATGTCACCCCTCTCTCATCACATTTCCTGTCATCTCCCTACCATTGCTATTGAATAAAGTCATAAAATTCCCAACAAATAATAAATAAAATCCCACATTTCACGAGGAAAATTAAAGACAGTACTTCATTAGTTACCTTCAACTGCTGGAAATGGGCAACATTTACTCATATTTTGTAATTACCAAAGGAAGAAGAAATATAACACTCCATATTAGAAAATCTAGAAAGATGAAGGATGAGTGTTGAGATTTGGACACAGGCAGTACTTATGAAGCCAACAGCCAGCTCTGCAGTGTCAAGATACCTTTGGTGTTATACTAAATTATTTGTGATAGACAAAATTTGTAAAGGCATAGGAAGAAAACGATTGTAAGAAAAATTTTCTTTGAATAATTTCATTCAATCCAATAGACTAATTTTCCCCCCTCATCTCCTCCTCTGATGTGTTTGAACGCCCCCCCCCAGAAGATTTATGATGAGCAGGGTTGACAGAGTGGGCTGTGTCTCCCCCCTGGCCTAGGGCCACACTGCCTTCCCTGACAACCCTCTTCCAGGTGCATGTAGCCCTGAAGCCTTACTCATCTGAATGCAGAGGGCTGCCATCAAACCTCATCTCTCACTTCATTCGTAGTATGTCAGACATAACAATTTTTTTTTTTTTTTGCTGATCATCCCACCCTCTTCATGGATGTGTCTTTTCTTCTTCTATCTTGCCATGCCTTTTCTTTTGATAACTCATAAGCTTTTTATGGCTTACCTTTAGGCGAGGGCTTTGATTCTCTGCTTTGTGCCATAGTATAAGTGTGTGTGGGTGTGTGTGTATGTGTAAGTAAAAGAGAGAAGTTCTGTCTGTCTATGCATCTGCTGTGAATTGTTGACAGAGTTCATTCAGACAGATTATGGATATCCGTGCATCCACTTAAAACTGACCACAAACTTCACAATACAAAAGAGCAAAACTGAATGAATAATTATAGTGTTTCATATGTGAAACTAATTTAATTATAAGAGAAGACAAAAAGAGTTCAGAGAGGTATTTATTTTTGGATATGACTGACTGAAAACAGCACCTGCATAGGCATGGGTATAGAGTTTGTTTTCCATTCTATCCATTATTCCATCAGACTGAATGAATCACGCAATTTTTATGTAAACCCAGCACTCACACTGTGGCAGAACAAAGCTCCCTGACATCTAGTTTATTCAGCCACTCTATCATTCACTGGTTTTTCATTCATTGTAGCAGTCACAGCTTGTTGCCACCCCCCACACCAGCGCCACCGCCTCATTGTGTGGCCTGGCAAGGAGGTTTCATACCACGGCGGAAGATACAATGGGTGGCATTGACACAGGTGATCCAATGTGTTCAGCATGAAGTCTCCGTCCTTGTTTCTCTTGTCATGGCTGAGTAAAACATCCTCAGGAGAGATTCCAGGTGAATCCCTGTGCAGGTGTTGGCACAGGTATTCAAGTCTTCTCCAAGCCCATTAGACAAAGACAAATCATGACTGCACCCTGACAGGCTTGTAGTGACACTGCCTCATCTTTGTGTTGTGCTGTTTATCAGTGCTTTGTAGTGTATTTATGAAAAGATGTTGCACTTTCTTATGAAAATCTGATAAAAGCTTTAAAGCAGAATTAACTATTTGTATGGCTTTTTTAATGGACACCTGTCCTATGTTTGGTGTAGTAGCCTGTTTTTATGAAACGCATTTGCCCCTACAAACGGTCCAACCCTTAGTCTTCATAAATCCCTCCAGAATCACACCTGTTGTGGAGATTAAAATGTTTTAGCGCAGAGCTGACTGATGCCCAGAAATGGCTCGTTTACCAGATGTTTTTCTCTGCTTATCTCTTACTTTCTCACCTATGCAGTTCCTGCGGGTGGACCAGGATAAGGAGTGCAACATGGAATGTAGCGGAGCTCCTCGCAAGCCGCTCTGCGCCTCCGACGGCAGGACCTTCACATCTCGCTGCGAGTTCCTCCGAGCCAAGTGCCGCGACCCCCAGTTGGAGGTCATCCGAGGGCCATGCAAAGGTCAGGTCACGAGTCACGCTTCAGCGACGCCTGATGATCTCAAATGTGCAGAGAGGGTCACAGTAGAAACTTGTGGGTTAAATTCATTTCAGCATAATTGATTCTTTGAGTGCTGGGAGGACGAGTGGGGTTGACACACTGAGAGTGGGTGGAGGGGTTTGCTGCTGGCTGGTTGGTTTCATAATTTCAAACCAATTTTACTGATGAAGGATATGTATGTTAATTTAACAGAATACTATACTTGTTTTGTTTTCAGTGGAAATTATTTTTGTTATCTTACAGTTTTCATGTTTTGGTACATTGGAAATACATAACAGTGTCATGGGACCAACAACTTCCTCACTGATTTGAAATGGCTTCAGCTCTGTGAAATCAGATTATTTTGCAGAGGCAAGGACATTTCAATGAAATATTTTGACCATCCCATTTTCATCATACAAGACGGAAACCTGTACATACGTGACCAATGGAGGACTGGAGATGAAAAGCGAAAGGGGAAGGAGAGCCAATGAGGTCAGGCAGCTCACAGACTCGCTCATTGTTGGTTGTCGTTGGAAGGAAGAACCCATACACCCCAATGTTGCAGCCCTGAACCCTCTCACCCCCACCCCTCTCACTAACTCTATACTGCTAGTTCATTGCTCTACAGACTGGGGACAATGCCCCATTCTTACATATTACAATATTAGATCACTAATGCAGGGAGCGTGAGCAAAGGGGTTTGCTTAAAAAGGAGTCTCATTTAATGGAAAAGCATTCCACGATTTTATGCCCGTGCTGTGTCTCTATGGCAACGTCTCTAAGCGGACATCTGGATGTGGTGGACAGTTTCGGGACACAGAATAGAGAATTCCAGCCAGGAAGCTGAAAGGGACGAGAGTCCATGAAAGTCGTATTGTATGCGTCAATAACATCGGGTGTATAAGGGTTCGGACCCCCCTCTGCTTCTGGACGGCCGGGGTGAAAGACGTAGCAGTAGCAGCCATGTCAGCACCCGAATAAACCAGAGGGCTGATCTGGCCTAAAAGCACAGAGATGGGATTGTGTTTAAGGATGGTGAGACTGGCACCACATTTGTTTTCTATCACTGTGCTCAGATGATTCAAGTGTCCTGTCATTTTTTCCAGTCAGCTTTTTCGTCGGAGCCCCCTGGAGAAGGACGATGGTTTTTGGTTTTTCCATTGGAGCTAAGTTTAGAGCTCTTCAATTCGCTGTTTTCCCCCATCCGGAAGATCCAGCGTTTTTCCCCCCTCTCCTCTCCAGTGACAGTGGCACACACAAACACCAGACTGAGAGAAACCAGTGCACATTCCCCCGCATGTATCTAATGGACAATCTACTGAAAGATATGCCAGCGACATGCAGCCTCCTGACCAAACTGGTGAACGTTTTTAGACTTAGCATGAGTCATTGTTTTAATGTGATTTGGACCTGCCAGCAAGACGAGCACTGCTTGGCAGCTAACGTGTCACACCAAGCTACCATTAAATCCATTGCTGCCCAACATTTCCTGAGAGTTTGTACAGCTGGTGCTGTTGGTCAGGTGAGATGAAGCAGCTGTGGAATGACAGGATGAGCCATGGCTCTGACAGAGGGATGTGAAAAGACATGAGGTGCACATAGGTGAAACATTGCTGACCCTCATTCATATCAACAAATACTTAGGGGTCAGCTTGGGCTGAACTGAGGAGACGGTTGAGGTTTAGGAGGAGAGTGAGACAGACTCAGAGACATTAAGGAAGGGTCAGGTTTTCCCTGTGCATCAGCCCTTTTCTTGGGTGACTGGAATGTTCTACAGGAGCAGCACGAGCTGCCTCGCTCAGTAATGGCTTTACCACCAGGCGCTGTGCAGGCTTGCCTGACTTGCTCCTAATAAGAACGGGGGTGTTGGTTCTATTCCCAGCCACACAAGTATCTGCCACTTCCGAAATGTCTTGAATTGTTTCCCCTCTGTTTCTCCACTCTCCCTGCATTTTTTTTTCATTCTTCATCCTCTGTGAGATTCAACATCTTCTTCTGCTGACTTTTTAAATATGCTGTTTTCATAGTTGTGCAGCATAAGAAAATAGTTGAGCTGTGGGTTGAATCATGTGTTGTGATTCTGTTGATTTGTGGTACTCCTCAGATACATCCAGATGTGTAGCAGAGAAGAAGTACACAGAGCAGCAGGCCAAGAAGCTCTTCCCACAGGTCTTTGTGCCTGTATGCAACCCTGATGGTACATATAGCGAGGTAACAAAAACATAACATTAATGATACTTCTTTTAAATATGAGGCACGGGACTAGATTAGGGAGGCCACTGTAGAAAAGAGTAACTCTTTAGCACCATGAGTCCATTTTTGCAAGAACCGCTCTTTTCTCCTGCATGGATTTTATTATTAATGAGTTTTTAACTTACAGATGCGTTCCATGGTTTAGCTTGTGCTGACTTTTTGTTTGCATGCCGTTTTGATTGCAGGTTCAGTGCCACAGCTACACTGGATACTGCTGGTGTGTCACACCTAATGGCCGACCCATCAGTGGCTCAGCAGTGGCCAATAAAAAACCTCGATGCCAAGGTGTGTTAAACCCTCGCAACCTGTCTTACGATGGGAAAGTTTAAATAATGTATACACTTATGCATACTGTATTTGCAATTCATTGTACTAGTACAGGAATCGTATTGTGTAATAAACCCAATGTATGACATTTAAAATGACTAATTTGTACTCAAATGCGGTTTCTGTAATTTTACAAAGCAATTATGATAAATCGAATTCAACATGGCAAAACATGACATTCCATGTTTGGGGGGGGGGGGGTAATCTTCAGTCCTGTGGGGAAAGTGGTCAGTGACTAGACTGAAGGCCACAGGGTTTGAGGGCCACCCTAGGACTGAGTGTTGCTCAAGGCATGGGGCTGTAGTGTAAATAAGCCCGGTAGAAAATCCTTGCTACAGAGTTGAGCAACATAATTAAACTGTAAGAAATCTAAGTGTTCTTGGAGGGTGGCGTCTGCCAAGCAATCAAATAACCAATGCCACATGTCCTTCCTTTGCGTCTCCGTGTGGCTGCCTTGGAAGTCGCTGCTGTCTCAATGGTGAGAAAGTTCCAGAAGCAGCAGCAGTAGTTGTAATTGCCAGCTGTACTTTAATTATAGCTTTGTAAATGAAGTTTGAAAATTTCATAAAATACATCTCCAGTGACATGCAGTGTGTAAGGGATAAAAACCACTTAAAATTAATGACATTTTAAAATAAAGAGGCAGAAAAGTTTTCCAGTGTGGTTCACTCCTTTCTTAAGTCTGGTGGCTGTTTGTTCTTATGCCACAAAATGAGGCCAACGATTTATGATCTTTTGTCTTTTGTCACACATGAAAAGAGTGTATGGTGGTGAATTTTTAATTCATTCGAACCTGTCGCTTTTCAGGATCAAAACAAGAGAGAGCTACCACAAGAGAGCCAGGTAAAGCAGGTGAGACTTTAATTCAAGTAAAATTCATTCTCTGAGGCATATTGACTCCTTTATGTGCATGTGTGCTTTCATGTTTGTCCATGTGCATGTATGTACCCATCTAAGCATGCATGTACACGTGTGTATGTATTCATTTTTATCTCTGTCTGTTTGCTTGCATCTGTGTTAGAGATGTGATGGGCAGGTCGCTTGTTAAGGCTTGCCTCTCTAATATTTTGTCAATTCGAAAAAGTGCAAACAGCCTGAAGGCTGATATAAAAGCAGTCTGTTACTGAGTAAAAAGTCTAAGGAGAGTGGCTGCGGTAAGCTTTAATGCACACCACCAGCGGCTACAGCGCCTATAACCGCCTGTTATCTTTACCAGGCAGCCAAATGGCATGGGAGCAGCCGGAATGGACGAACACTGAATAATCGGAAGCTCTTGTCTAACTTTATCCTTCTTCATTTTGGTTCTTTTTCAGCAACAGTGTCATAAGATACAAGGAAATGTTCACACTTTATATTCCACCCTACTTTCACTCTCATCAACTTCTACCCTCTTCCAGATATAGAACCACTAAGTTTCCCTCCGGCTCCACTCCAGATATTGTATATCTTACTCTCATCTTTGAGACTATTTGTTTAACTGGTTTGATTTGAAGACTCAGAAAGAAGAAAGTGTAATTTGAGTTGATTCAAATCAATTCCTTATGTGATTGTGTATGTGTGCATGTGTGCGTTTTTGTTTGCATGTATGTGTGCATGTGTTTTAAAGAGAGTGCATCCATCCACTTGTGTTTGTCACATGGGTTATTCCTGTCAGTGTGACATTTACGTCTGCGCCTCTCATACTGTAAACAGTCTTGGGGATAGTGTCTGTCTGAGCCCGGCCAACTCATTACACATAGATCAAGTGGGAATGCAAAAATTCGAGAGAGAAGAAGGGATGGTGGGAGAGGGAATGAGGGCGGAAAGGAGGTGGAGAAGGGGGTTGTGGTTTAATCTGAACTGGCTGGATAAACAGGGTGGTGAAAAGCAGAATAAACTGTAGATTTGTGGTGTGCCAGCCCTGAAAATAGCGGTGATTGCATCAATATTTTGATTCAGCAGAAGCCCATCAGTACCTAAGAATTCCACAGCAGCCATTGCTGCACTTTTATTATCACAATATTGGTAAAGTTAAACATCAGATGCTTTACCATAAACCCAGTTCTGGTGCTTGACTTGACAAATTAATTCACATGCTGGAATCGTATGCAGCTGACGACTGACAAACAGCCGTAAAACTAATGCCGTATGACCACAAATGGAGCTCTGGGTTTCCTGGCAGATGCTAAAAGAGGTGTTGCAGTCATGTAAAAGACTGCAAAGTAAAGATAGGTAATTAGGGGTTTATCATAAATCCAAATCATAAATACTTTTTTTGAAATGCGGAGTGAGCATAGTAATAACATGTCTGCCTCCGTCATTCACACTTACTTCATGTATTTTTATCCACCAAGCTTGCTTGAGAAGATGAATGGCTGGCATAAAAAACTTGCATTAAATCCCGATTTTTGCAATGGAGAAATCATTGTTAAAGAAAATAAGTTTAAGATTAAACCCCTGTTTGTGGAGCCACCCATTAGAGATGCCCTGATTCATGCATTAACAGAGCTTTACTTTGAGCAGAATGAGTGACCCACACTGAGGTTAACCACACCTACGGCCGTGGTTTCACCCTAAGCGGTTCAAAACCTCAGTCCCCATCTCCCTCCTACCGCAAATCATACAAACGGAGACCAAACAAACACTGAGCTTGATTCTCCCACTGTTAATTGTTTTGTCTCAGACTTGGCTACCGCATTCTTCAACCCTTTTGTGTCTCCCTTCCACCTTCACACAGCTCTCAAAACTCATATGCAGGTAGTGGAAGGATGGAGAAAGAACATCAGGGACAACTTGTCTTCATCATCTCCTGATTCATTATAACTGACCTCAATCTGTCCTCCATAGCAAAATGATCTCCCTTGTTGCATGAAGCGAAAGCCATGGAAATATATGACCACTATACCTCTGGTTTTCCTCCTCTTTCCTTTTCTTACCTTTCGTCACCTCTTTCAGCTGTCAACACACAGACACACACACACACACACACACACACACACACACACACACACCTCTAATTCTCATTACCTCTACTTCTGCCTCCTTCCCTCTTGGCCGGGCAATGTGCAAATCTCATATAATTTAGTATTCTCTAATCTATTTTACTCTTGTAATTGTAGTCTCCTTGCAAATATTCTCAATTCTAAATGCAGATGAGACTGGCCTTGTGGTGGATCCACAGCCTGCTGCAGATGAAGAAGGTGAGCTCTTATCCGTCAGACTGTGAGTAAAAAATGTTTGACACTGCACCTGTATTTACTGAGACACCACTGACTGATTTAAAGGCATAGCACCAAAATGTTCTTAAAAGGGAAAAGCAGCCCGCACATGAGGCAGCTACAGACACATTCTTCAAAAAAGGTCATTGGGGAAAATGTGATAGTAAAACATTTTTAAATTTATAAGATTGTAACAGTAGCACAAGTAGAGAAGAGTCGTCAAGTCAGCAAATTTACTCAGATATGTCCGTTTTATAGCAATATGTCTAACATTAGCTAGCTAGCCATCATAAGCTACTGGTCATATCAAATCAAGTAAGCTGGCAACAAAGCGCTTGAGTGTTACTTTGAGCAAGGTTGTGTTTTTATTGCTTAAGAATTCAACTTGTCATCTGAAGAAGAATATGTGTAATTTTGAATTTACAAGTACATTTACTTAGTAACTGTACTACAGTACAATTTGTGGTAGAATACTTGTGCTTTACTTGAGGCTATTCCTTTTTATGCCAATTTATACATCTACTCCATTATGCCTTTGAGGAAAAATATTGTACTTCTTAGTCCACTACATTTTATATATTATTATATATATTTCATATTAAAATGTTTCATATAAAACCTATTGTCATCTTTAAAATGTGATGCACTGTTACAGATAGAAATAACCAACTCTATATCAAGTAGTCGACATTACAATGCTACTTTCATGTTAATTCATCAGTTAGAATCCTATGATACGATATACACCAATATAACTGAAAGGGGCAAATCTGCCAAATGACTACGTTTACCTTTGATACTTAAAGTATCCTTTGCTGCTAATACATCTGTCCTGTAAGTTTTGAATGCAGTGTTCTTAATGGAGTATTTCTATATTGTGGTATTGCTACATTCACTTCTTTTCAAAATGGCCAAGAAAGCTACTTCCTAAATTACTAGTGCAATAAAAATAATCCATCACTGTGAGAGGGAGGCAATCTCGTTTTGTAAATTTGCATTTGAGCACTTTTGTCACCCTCTTATTTTTTCAAAGAATAGGTGTTTTATGATTTATGTTAATGTGATTATTTGATAAGACAGGAAGAGGTTCATGTTCATAGTTTACTTACTTCTGTTTTTGCTATTATATTTCTGGCCATAGCTGCCATATGCAATTTTTTCTCCACATCCTCTCCAGCAGTTTGAGACAATAACCTTGATGTGCATTTTACAGTCTATGAGTTTTGGAACCACCAGGTTTGGCTCAGATGATAAATGAGTGTGTTTTCAATTGAAGCTAATAAAGCTGTCTCTGTGATTTCTTTCAGACATCATTTCCCAGTACCCCACTCTGTGGACAGAGCAGGTTCGCAGCCGACAGAACAATAGAACCAGAGCACCATGTGAGTTTCAAAGACCACTTTTTCTTTAATGACAGCGATCGGGTGTTTGCAAACCTCAACTGAAAGCACACTCTGTGTTTTTCCTACTTGTGTGAGCAATCATGGTTTTAGGCTGTTCCTGTCTTTTAAGGACAGATGGTGGATTGTGAAACCAATACATCTTGGTGTTGGAGTGCGTCAGGCTTTGAGGATCTGCTTCTCTGTGGTTCTGAGCTTTGCAGCATATCTGTAATTATCAGCACATGGCACAAACACAGGATCTCCTATTCTTTTGGCTAGTCCGCTCTGCTCTCCTGTTACACACATGCACATTTATGTTGTACAGATCGGTTGCCTCTTTGCTCTTTGAGGAAATATATTGCTTTCTGCATAAATTTTGAGGCCGACCCAGAGATGAGAACCCTATGTGCATATGTGCATTTGTGTGTGAATCACATTATCATAATTTACAGCCAATAAAAAGCCTGAGAAATGCAGCATTGATGGTTTTGATTACCATGTGCTCTTTGAGGTATTGGGGTGAAAAAAAAAAAAAACACCCACCCCAACAAAGAGAGTCCATACGGAGGAACTGGAGCGAAGACAGTCGGTTGAGAAAGTGGGGAGGCATTTCAATTGGTCTCTTTTGTGAGGGTAAAGATCTCTAATGAAAATAAACGAAGAAAAGGGTAATCCAAAATCCCGCAGTAGCTTCCGAGCCTTGATGCGAGTAGCAAAGAGAGGGAGAGATTGGTGATGAAAGCCCTCATGGCCAGAAGCGCTCCACTTCCATCCCTGAGTTTAATACTCAAATCACTGTTGGAGAGCTGCACTACAGAGACAGAGGCTGCTGCACAGAAAAAAAAAAGTCTGATTAGATCCTGCTGAGGGTCTGCAAAACCCCATCTTTCTCATGAAGCCCAGGAAGTACTGCATTTTTCCCTGTGAATTTTGAATGTGTAAACATAAAGATCCCTGGTACTTCACATTACCCAGCAGTAGTGTGTCATTGTTTGTAGGTGTGTGAAGGCAAAGGCCCGACTGACCACTGTTCTGCTTATGTCTTGTCTGTTTCCCTCTCTGTCACATACATCCACAGAGGGCAGTTGAGTGTCCAAATATTTACTTAACTTGGGGCATAGGGAGCTGTATGTAGTCATTAGCCTGTTAATGTCCGTAAACAGTGCCACAGGGGGCTGATATAGCAGTCTACACACACTGTCTTCAAGCACTCATCCTCCTCCCCTTTGTCTTCCTCCTCCGTCTCTGGGATTTTGCAGCAATGATTAGAGCTTAATAAGAGAGCATCCGCATGCGTTTCGCTTTTAAATCAAAATTATTTCAAATATACTGCATGTTGTATAAATCCAAAATGTGTTAGCCAGATCTGGTTAGGAATTTGACCAAGTTTAAACTTTAACAGACCCTCTTGTTCACGTTGAGTTTGTATATGTGTGTCTGGAGTGTGTATTTGCCAACCTTGTGTATGTCACACAACCTGGACCAAATAAGTAAATGCTGTCTTTACAGGCGGGATGTGTGTGTTTGTGTGACCGATCCATTTATGCCTCTGCTGATTCCTCTATAACCTCTGACCCCTCTCTCCAGCCTCATCATGTGACCAGGAACAGCAGTCTGCCCAGGAAGAGGCGAAGCAGCACAAGAACGATGCTGTATTCATACCAGACTGTGCCCAAGGAGGACTGTACAAGCCAGTCCAATGCCACCCCTCTACCGGCTACTGCTGGTGCGTGCTGGTGGACACTGGACGGCCCATACCTGGGACCTCCACCAGGTGAGAGAGAGTTCACCTGTACAAAACTCATGTGTTATACGGGTACTTTAGGGCTTATCTGTGGTATTTTCACCCTAATTTACAAAGATTCTTGGAATTTATTGCTCGGTTATTTGTGGCAGTCAAACCAGACAGTTGTTACACAAAGCAGGTAAGTGATCATTAGCCACCCTAACACGACTGGCCAATTGTTAAAGAGGCTGTCCAACTGGATGACCCAGTTTCATGCCCTTTGTTGGCAAATATCTTCTGCACTAAAATGTCCCTGAACAGTTCTGAACATCTGCAGGTTTGTAATCATGCAAACTTCATAGAAGATTCTCTATTTAGAAGAAATTGTTAGCAATAAAGAAACTTTCCAACAACAAATAGAAGCTTCTATATTTGAGATTCAGAAATTGCCCGTAAGTCTGACATAAGTATGCAGACATCCATCTCCACTGCTGATGAGACAGAGTGACTCAGTGGTCTGGTAAGTGGCCGGTCAGAGGTCAGTTAGACTGGCAGGGTAGGGCACTGGTGCACTCTTATTGAGCACCAAGGTGGGGTATCAGATTAACAAGGCTCCAGGCAGATTGCCAGACAGCACATTAGCACACATATGGAAGCATGGATTTTCCCCCTTCTCTCTCCTTGTCCGGGGCCAGCTTTTGGCCCAGTCGCACAGCAGCAATCGGGACTCCACCAGCTCTCCAAGGGAGGTCGTGAAAGCTTCCTTGTGTCCCACGCTCTCTGTCTGCCTCTCCCCCTCTATCTCTCTCTTTCTCACCATCCCTCCCCCTTTCTGTCCTTATACCAGCCCCAAACCTTCCCTTCTTCCTGGATGTGTTTCACAGCCTCTGGTTTGCCACAAAACAATTATTTGAATCCTGAGATTTAAATGAATGGAAGTAATTGAAAAACATGGTATTCCTCTCTGATTTTACAATGAGGATAGTTTTATAAACAACACCTTTCACCCATTTCACTTTGAATCAATCTGAATTTTCTCACACAGTGTATTTTCTGTCACAGGTATGAACAGCCAAAGTGCGACAGCAATGCCAGGGCCCACCCAACTAAACCCAAGGACCATTATAGAAGCAGACATCTTCAAGGTAGGTCTCCAAATATTGGACTCTATTCTTTCTCTCTGTTCAGACCACATGGTGAAGTTTTTCAGCAGCTGGCTTCCAACTGCTGCCACGCTTCCAAGGTTGTGATAACAATGTGTGTGTGTGTGTGTGTGTGTGTGTGTGTGTGTGTGTGTGTGTGTGTGTGTGTGTGTGTGTGTGTGTGTGTGTGTGTGTGTGTGTGTTGAGATCATTAGAACTGTTGGTCAAGGAAATGCTTGATAAAGAGTTGAGGATTCCCAGATACTGCCCCTCACTTGTCAATAAGCAAGGAGACAGAGACGGATCAGGGGGAGGATTAATCTTCAACTGTCACGGGAGATGGAGGATAGTGGGATGATAGCACAGAGGACAAAAACAGCGGGGAGGAGAGGTAGAGATAATGGATAATGGGATGCCAGAGATAGGTAGTGATAAAAAGACTGACAGCAGTGTAGATAAGTAAATTTGATGGCGGGAGGGGATTTTTGGGGTGGTGGGGTGGGTTTAGTTACAGGTGAGACTGTGTTTGCTATGTTAGATGGATATTTGCTTGTCAGGATTTGAGACTTTAAATTGTAAAATTTATATTTTGAAATCCAAGTGGAATTTACAAATGGATTGAACTGAAGATAGATTAAATGATCACATTTCACATTATTTTGAGGCAGATTTTGAGAAATAATACAGGAAAAAACATGCAGTTTCAGCAAATACCCCAAAACAACATAGGTTTACATTCAAGTGACAAAGGAGGAGGTGAGGGGGTGAGTCAACAAAACTTCCTGTGTTCCACCAACAGTCAATGTTGGTTTCTCTTAACTGTGACCACTATCAATCCCTAACCTTAACCAAATATGTATTTTAACCAAAACCACAATCTTTCCCCAACTCAAACCACAAACCTAACCAAACCTTAATAATAGTGGTATCACACACATCACACACACAAACAGTTTTGGAAATCACTGACAAGGTTAGTTGTCCTACCGATATGGGGTGTGTGATTTTTTTTTTTTTTTTTTTTTTTGAGACTCTGTTTTGGCTCTTAGAGCTTGGAAGGCTATCTTGAATCCAGTTTTCCTAAATTGTAAGAGGATGGTCAATCAAAGATATCAGGTTATTTTAGAACTAAAAGATACAGTATAATGATGTAGTATTGTTTCTCTAATTTGAAACTAAATGTTCAAATATTCTTTAAGATTTCCCTGTGGATGGTGTGCATTCAGCTTTGCTTCATTACATTTATAAATGCTAGATGATAGATATCATCATATCGTTGTATTTAATTCTATCAGTAATTCCATGACTTGTCATAAAACCAGTGCAAAGCAGAGTTATAGCTTTCAGGTGCTGCGTACAACAAAATCACAGTTTAAAGCTGAATGGTGCTTGGCAAATTTACAGTTTTTTTTGTGGTTTGGTAAACATGTTAATAATCCAGCAGCACATGAACAGAGCTACCACTGTTCGCGTCCCATCTATAACTGTTTACGTAACAGCTTGCTGAGCCAGAGCTGTGCTCTCTGCTTGCAGGTGCTGTATTTAGCAGCAGAGCAGAACTTTGTCTCTGCGTCGAGGACTCTTGTATAGTGTGCATAAAACAGTGAGATAGACAGTCATAGATATATGCTCCATAGACCATATAGCTCCATAGTTACTCGTCTTTGCCTTCCAGTGGCACTGACGGTGTATATTATTGCTAGTATATTGAGCAGGGAAAATTACAGTTTCTCTCAGCAGAAAATGTGTGATGGCGATGGGAACCATCCCACGAGAAAGACATCACGCCCAACAAAACACCTTTTTAAACACCATGTGGTAGGAGAGAAATCAATATCCCTATTCAAGCATGCAGTCACCTAACACAGATGCTCACACAAGTACACAGACTTCATTCTAAACCTGTCAAAGAAACCTGCACCGCATCAGCAAGGTCTCCAATTATAAAATATGATGGGACACAGTCAAAAAACGCAGTATCTTGTTTTTTTTACGAGCAATTGCATCAACGTCCGTAAACCCTGTTAATGTATGAACCAGGGATAATTATAAATGTTGCCTTCACATTGCTCAGGTGTATTTGCTATTGAAGCGCTGGTGTTGAAAGGTTATGGGGCGAGATACAAGAAAGGAGCAACTTGCCTTGAAAGCGGCAGGAGGGGAAAGCAGGGTATCGGACTAGCCTTCTACCCAGAGAGGGATCCTGGGATAGCATTGGGGCAGGCAGTGGGAGCTGCAGCTGTGAGTGCTGATAAGGCTCTGCCCCATGTGGCTCCATGGAAAACACTGCTTCTTATTGACCCAAGCACACTGGCACGCACATCCAAACATGCACTTAATGGCCAATTTCTAAAGGCAGCAGACATATAGAGGAGTGTGAATCGTTTTGTAGATGTTAGATTCTCAACCGGAAAAAATGTAATTATTTCTCAAGTTGATTCCATCCTGCATCTGTCAGACTTGGCCATTGCATAATTATAATCATTATGGAATAAGACAGCAGATGTTTAATGCTGCACCCTTGAACCAAACGGAAAATAGCCAGACTCAATTTCTTTCGAATGACAGCAAGAACATTTGTGTCCTGCCCCTCAACAAAAAAGTGTCCAGACAGACAGAAGCTGATCTGTCTCGCCCCCACAAGAAAAAAATTTGCTGCCAAGGGGAAAGGACTGTAGCCTTACCTGATGGCTTCCCATTTGAATGAACTGCAGACACGCTCAGATTCCTGCAGCATTACGGAGAGGACGTGTGCTCTCCATAAAAAACACTAAGCCTCAAACAAGTCCATCCCGCAAATTTCTCTTCAGTCAGAAGCCAGATAAAAACACTTTGCCTTCTGAGGGTGCAATTGTGTGACTGTCTAGACTAATTTACCACAAGAGGCTCAGCAAGGCACCAGTTTTGCCATTCACAGGTGGGTCAGATATTTTACTGGGCTAGGTCCAGGGAGGACCTACTAAAACTTAAGTGCAAGTCTGTTCAGCATGTAAAGGAGACTGTGAAACAGTTTGGACATGTGAATGCTTCAGCCCACAGCTCAGCGCAGGTTGCTAAAGCCCTGTGCTACTTGGGAAATGTGGAGTGGAAGCTGGGTGTTGGGTGTTTACACCAATGCTGGTCGCCACCTGTTAGAGAGGGGCAAAGCATGCTATTATCTCCAACACAAGAGAATCTGGCCCCGCAGGCCCAGGCCATAAAAAGAGTAGCAAACTGCAGAGAATTTTTTCTCCTCCACAGGCAAAATATCAGAGGGAAGTCAGACTGTGAGAAAGCAGGGAAGAGCCGCAAGGGGAATCCAGGAATCTCTCCGGCCTCCATAGCCTTCAGCTCTTCCAGAACAACCTTGGCCTCCTCACTCTTAAAACTCTATGGCCTAACAGGCAATTACTATCATTAAGGTCATTCCACTCCAGTTGTCCCTCATTTTAATTTTTTCCCGCCATTCTGCATGTAATAACGCTTCTCTGTTGGTTTTAGTTGGGTAGTTAATGATAGATTTTACTTTATAGGTTTATGACCTAATTATATCAGTCTCTTCTCTGGCTGACATTACAAATAGTAATCCCACTACACACTGAAGATCAGCTGTTGTGTCTGCCGATCTCTGGATGCATACCTTTAAAGACATACAAAATACGACAAAATCCTAACACAATGTCTTTCAGGACTATATTTGTTCCCCTTGATGTCTCAGATGAGTCTTGCCTGCTGAATGGAGCCTCTTGTCCACACATACAACATTCAGTAACATCATCTATGCCTCCAGCTGTCAAAACTTCTCAGGGGCCTCTGAGATGATTGGCAGGTACCCTCTTCCTCCTCCAGATGAGGGGAGGTCTGACACTTTATGAGAGGGAGTAAAAGACAACTGTGAGACTCTTGTTTGGGTTTATTTTCTTCTCTGCTGTCTTTATGTGCTGTTCACGTTAACACAACGCTGCCTGTTACATGACGTCCCTCCCCAAACATTTATTAGGCCACCTATGACGGCAGCATTCCACATTACAACACATGTTGTAATGCTGGGTCATTTTTCTGTGTTTGCTGACACATGCATTCACTTACTTCCATATGAACTGTATAACGCATGCTCACACACACTCATTCAGGTATCTGTGGTTTACTTTCCAGGCTGTCCTGGGGCAAAGAAAACGGAGTTTCTGACAAGTGTTCTTGACGCACTGTCAACAGACATGGTGCACGCCGTCACAGATCCAGCATCAGCCGGAAGGTATGACATTTGTTCATCTTACCATCATTCACCTACAGTTATGTCCATAAGTATTTGGACAGTGACGCAAGTTTTGTTATTTTGCCTCTGTGCACCACCACAGTGGATTTGAAACTCAGCCATCAAGATGCGATTGAAGTGTAGACTTTCAGTTTTAATTCAGTGGGTTTAACAAAAATATTGCGTTAACCGTTTAGGAAATACAGCAGTTTTTAGACATAGTCCCTCCATTTTCAGGGGCTTAAAAGTAATTGGACAATTAACTTACAATCAGTTTCATGGCCAGGTTTGGCCTGTTCCCTCGTTATTTCATTTCATGAAGTAGATAAAAGGTCTGGAGTTGATTCCAAGTGTTGAATTTGCATTTGTTAGCTGTTCATGGGAATTCTCAATATGTAGCCCAAAGAGGTGTCATTTCAAATGAAGGAGGCCATCATTATGCTAAAAAAACAAAACAAACCTATCAGACAGAAGGCAGAAACTTTATGAGTGGCCATATCAACAATTTGGTACACTGTTAATAAGAAGGAATGCACTGTTGAGCTCAGCACCACCAAAAGGCCTGGAAGATCACAGAAGACAACTAAAGTGGATGAACACAGAATTCTTTCCTTTGTAAAGAAAAACCCCTTCACAACATCTAGTCAGGTCAAGAATACTCTGGAGGAGGTAGGCATATCATTGTCAAGGTCTGCAATCACAAGATGCCTTCATGAATGTAAATACAGATGGTTTACCAGAAGGTTCAAACCACTGGTAACATTCAAGGACAGAAAGTCCAGATTAGACTTTGCCAGAAAACATCTTTTTTTTTTTTTTTTTTTTTTAAAAGCCTGCTGAGTTCTGGAACAAGATTTTTTGGACAGATGACACAAAGATTAACTTGTACCAGAATGATGGAAGAGAAGAGTATGGAGAAACGAACGGCTCATGAGCCCAAAGCATACCACATCATCTGTCAAACATGGCGGAGGCAGTGTTGGCATGGGCATGTATGCCTGCCAGTAGAACTGGGTCACTGGTGTTTATTGTTGATGTGACTGCTGACAGAAGTAGCAGGATGAATTCTTAACTGTATAGGGCTATACTATCTGCTCAGATTCAGCAAAATATTGAAAAATTTATATAACAGATGGATAATGACCCAAAACATACTGCAAAAGCAACTCGAGAGCTGCTCAAGGCAAAGAAAATGAATATTCTTCAATGGCCAAGTCAGTCACCTGACCTGAACCCAACTGAGCATGATTTGCAATTCCTGAAGACAAAACTGAGGTCAGAGAGACCCACAAACAATCAGCAACTGACGGCAGCTGCAGTAAAGGCCCGGCAAAGTCACCATTTGGTGATGTCCATGGGTTCCAGACTTCAGGCAGTCATTGACTGTAAAGGATTTCCATCCAAGTAGTAAACATAATCATTATATTTATAATTACAATAGTTTATCCAAATACTTTTGAGCCTCTGAAAATGAGGGACTATGTATAAAAATGGATGTAATTCCTAAACAGTTAATATAATAATTTTCTTAAACCCCTTGAAATAAAGCTGAAAGTCTGCACTTCAATCACATCTTGATGGCTTTGTTTCAAATCCATTGTGGTGGTGTACAGAGGTAAAATAACAAAAAATGTCAATGTCAAAACACTTCTGTACCTGACTGTATATCAGTGGGTTCAATCATTTACAAAACAGCACAAAATTACTGTGTGCTACACAGATTTTTGCTGGATCCATGGCAACTGATTGAACTCCGGTGACATGAGTTATTTTAGAGAGTTGGATGAAGTGATGGAGAGACATTTATTAGCTGATGAACTCATGAACTGATATCTGTCATTTAGGATGGCCGAGCCTGACCCCAGCCACACCCTGGAGGAGAGGGTGGTCCATTGGTATTTCAGTCAGCTGGACAAAAACTCCAGTGGGAACATCGGGAAGAAGGAGATCAAGCCTTTCAAACGCTTTCTGCGCAAAAAATCCAAGCCGAAGAAGTGTGTGAAGAAGTTTGTGGAGTACTGTGACATCAGCAACGACAAGGCGCTCTCTCTGCAGGAGCTGATGGGCTGCCTCGGGGTGACCAAAGAAGAGGGTGAGCTGAACAACACAACCTAATGTCTAATGGCTAGCTACAGCTAACACTATCTACCAGCAACAGATGTCACTTCAGCTGGCAAAACTGACCATAGCTTGTTTGAAATAAGAAGCATGCCTTGGTTCACATCTGTTTGAAATCAAGGCCCCATTGGGAAAGCGTTTATTGAACGGTCAATTGTAGTTTGCTTTGATGCTTGAATTTACCTGCAATATTCCTCATATTATGGTTGTTGAGGTTTTTTTTTGGTTTTTTTTTTTGTCCCTCAGGTGCCAAAGCAGGAGAAGGCTCATCTCCCAGTAAACTAGTAAGTAAACTACTCCTCCCATTTTAAAGGATAAAATTACTGAAAAAGAAATAAGCAGCGCATCTGCAGTCTAACTGAAATAATGTTTTAGCTCTGTTAGTGCCTACTGAATCAGGAATACACAATCATTAAAAAAGTTGTCCGACTACGTGCTAACAAACTATGACGTGTCAAACTGATGTCACCTTAACTTTCTCTCCTCAGAATCCCTCGAAGAAGCAAGGGAAAGCCAGCAACTGAGATTTCCCCTCCCACATGGAGAATCTGCCCTCACCAATCGGCAATAATGGAAAACATAGTATTTGCACTTTGTACTTTAAAAAAAATGTAAATTCACTTTGTAGAAATAAGGTATTTAAACAGACTGCTGAATCTGTGAATGATGTAGTTAGCTTTTTATGTCCTGACAAACGAAAATATTTAACACATACAATGTATGTGTCCTTTGTGTGTCTAAAAAGTATACTTTTCAGAGTTGTACAAGTTTTAATGTTTGATGTTACATTTGTGCCCCTTCCCCCATTGTACTTTTCCTCTCATATTGATGACGTTAAAGCGGATATTTGCTACACGGCTACAATATTCTAGACCATCCCATCTCTCATGTACTGATCTATAGCAACTCTTCCTGTGCTTTGTACAGCAGTTTGAAAGAATGTTTTAAACATACGTCATAAAAACGTCCAACCTGTTCACATGTATTCATGTTTACTAGAAATAAAGAACTCTTTTATACATTTTGTTCTCTGTGAGTCTGCCAGTCATAATGTCACACTGACAGTTAATAAGGTCAGCGAATTCCTTTGATTCTCTCTAATCCAATTAGTCTTCTAAATTTTCCTTCTCATTATATAAATCTTGTAATGTCTTTGCCATTTTGTGTTTTCTTGCTGTGTCTTTAATAAAACACCTTGTTGACACAGTGTTTAGGAGCCAAGTATTAGTCATACATAGCAAAGGTCGTGTATCATCCCATTTTCAGACAGCATTCCCCTGAGGCAACATTTTAGAATCGGAAAAACCTGATGGCACTTATTTCTGTTCTCATCACAGATTTCCCACATAGACTGAAGACAGATAAATGGACCAATCTTGGCTGTGTGTCGTATGAGTGCCCATTAAAAGGGCGTTATATGAGCAGTGCTTGTGTGTGTGTGGACGTGTATTTGCATAAGGTATACTTACATATATGCAGTGAATGTACACTTGAACAGTCAGTGATGTTTGAATGGATTCTTTCTTAACATTCAGCTCAGGGAAACCTTGACACATTACAGTACTGTACATTGTTCCTGCCTGATTATGTTGGGGCTACTAAGTGGTAAGCCATGGCTTTTCACACAGAAAGTCCCCTATAGGGCTGAGCAACTGACCTCAGACTGACCTGCTCACTCAGGCTTAGCCTCTAATTTGTGATTAACACATTGGTCTCCTTTCTGTGATATAATCCAGCCCAATGGTCTGGTTTTAACACCCTAGGGGAACACAGAGGAGAGCTTATGACTGTCTGATCTGAAATGGTGGATTAGAGATGGATAACCTATGGCCTTCTTAAGCACTTTCTCCATCCACAGCAGCGGAAAAGTTAAATCTGAAGCAACCAGTCCTAAAACAGCAGGGAGAGATACATTTCTATCCCCCCGGAAAAACCCATTTTATAAGTGTACTGCTAACCAAACCTTCATATGCATCTGAAATCATTTGGTGTTTCTTATTTGCTTAAACACCGTTTTCTAATTTTAAACTCACAATTCGGCTCCATCTTTTTGCAACATCCCTAATTTCCACCCATGTTCCTGACCTGAATTCCCCTGAAGGTGATTTTAGCACCATGCCCAGAAAAACATTTGCTTTTCCCAAACAGCCATGTAATCTGTTAATGTGGCTATGCTATTTACAGGTGTAGCAGCACAGAAGCTACACCTTACGGCTGCTCTCCTCATCCAACAAACTCCTCAACCTTCACCTCTAGCCAACCCCTCGACTACTGCTGTAGCTCCAGCCTCCACCCAACACAATGCTAAACCCTTGTCATGTGTGATTTCAGCTCCCCTGGGCTGAAATGCATGTAAACACCTTTTATGATTTGGCCTGATGTCGAGGCATGGTTTTCCGAATATGTTCCCCCAATGGCTTGAACTCGTGCCTGAACTGATGGAGTAGCTGAAGAAAAGCATCCAAAACTTTTGGCACGGTTACCAGGATCGTCCCACGATTGGCAAGATCTCCCCCTCCCCCTCTCCCTCTCCCTCTCCTCAGTCCTCCTTCCTCACTTCTCTCACTCACACATACGCAAACACACTCCTTGAGCACAGAGATACCATTGAGCAGGATTTGTGGGCACAGTTTGTGTGCTTTAATGGGCAAGAGAAGGCACCCGATTTCACCACTGGCAGGCCCCGTGGGCTGTGGACTCATGAAGAAATTACTGTCAAAAGCCATCATGGCTTTAATAGCCTCTGGCGTAGCCGCAGCTTCCCCTGGCCCTTGGAGGGGCTCTGGTCTGTGGGTAAACAGCGTGAGGACGGCCTGCACCCTGGGACTCTCTCTTACTCTCTTACTGCTTCCCCTGGTGTGGCCCAAACACCCCAGCAGTCCAGCCAGCGCCGTGGGACACAGCCAGTCATTGCACTCAGGAAAATTAATTAATTGCTAGAAGATGTGTGACTTTTTAATGGGTTCAAAAGGCAAACAAGGGTGTTAAGTGTTGTATGGTACAGGGTGCTCTGACACAAGGACCCTTCTCTAGAACTTTAGCTCTCCTTAAAAGGATTTTATTTGTTGTGGGTAACCAATAGTTGGAAATATGCATATTTGCTTTGAGAGCTATATAGGAAGATTGATATCACTCGCAAGTCTGTCCAATAAATATGAAGCTACAGCCAGCAGCCAGATAGTTTAGACTGGAGATTGAAGATTGCAAATGGGAAAACAGCTAGCCTGGGTCTGTCCAAAGGTAACAAAATCCACCAAACAGCACCTTTGAAGCTCACTGTTTAACACATTATGTCTCATTTATTAAATCAATTAAAAAAAAAAAAAAAAAGTATAAAAAAATAAGTCTTTTACAGGAGGTTATACGCAGGATTCCTTGGCCTTGCAACCAACAGAGACTCTTAAGAAGTTACCACTCCTGGTTAAGAAATAATTCCCCACATAACCCCTGCAAAAACCACCACTTTAAAACGGGATATAAAGATGTATTTGGTGAGCTTTTGGAAGTGCTGTTAGGTTGAGTTTGTAAACTTCATACAGAGCCAGGCTAGCTGTTTCCACCTATTTCCAGTCTTTATGCTAAGCTAACCAGCTACTGGCTGTAGTTTCATACTTATTGTACAGAGATGAGGGTGGTATTAATATTCCCATTTAACCCTCAGCAAGAAAATTAGTTAGCATAGTTCCCAAAATGTCAAATTATTCTTTTAAAGCAAACAGAGCTGAACTGTTTTACTAACCACAAGAGTGTGGTAAAATTGACAAAATATGTGAAGTACTGTACCCTGCTTATACCAACCATCTGTATAAACCCATACAGCTGATATTTTCCTCCTCAGTGCATCTAATACAAAGCATTTGCTGTTGTTGTCCAGACTAGTCATATTAGCCTTTCTTAGCTGAGATGGACACAAATAGCATTAGTCGTTCTTGCCAAACAGCCAGCAGAGCAAGATAAAATGTTCCACTCGAGATGGAGTGTCTGCAGTGTCAAGGGAAAACTGAAGGGAACGTCGTCTTCTGCACTCGTAGGGTGAATTGTGAAGCTTTTCCCATTTATGTGTTCCAGCTGACTGGGGTGGCTGCCAAGTTGAGGAGCTGGCCTGACATCAGAATTTCCCGGGGTGATAAAGAGACTCTTGTTTGAATCACAGTTAATAGACAGTGGGAGAAAAGAAAAAAAAACTGTGATACTGTGAGAGTGATATGGGCAATTAGAGGAGTGAAATTTCCAGTAGACAGGAGACAGAGTTGTGTTTGTGTGCGTGGCCTTCACACCTACAAACACCCACTAATTGCACACAGACACGCTCACAGAATAGACAGAATGGAAAACAAATTTCTGAAAGTGTGTAACACATCGAACATGTGAATTAAATTAATAGTGTTACAGTAAAATGGTGTAAAAACTTGAAATAGACAGACCAATAAGCAACTACAAATCTTTACAAAGTTACCAAGATCTATTATTTGTCCACGTAGTCTTTTCCCTCCAGAACAAGCCTCCAGAACTGGACATAACAGTATTTGCTTTCATTCCTGAATATTTGGGGGGATTAAAACCTCTGGGCCTGGGAGCTGAAGGGTGGGTGTGCATATTGGGGGGTGTCTCCCTTGACATAGCAGTAGCGTGACCAGCGTTGAGAGGGAGAGCCACGCGGACGGGGAGGGAGAGAGAGAGAGAGGCAATGAGGGGTACTGGAGGTAGGGAGGGGGGGATGGAAGGAGGTGGGGGGCTGTTGGGCCTAAACTCAAGGGATTAACGGGGTGACTTCTCCTCTGGAATGTTCCATGTTACAGCCAAGACCCGCCCACCCACAGCTGCCTGCTACAGACAGGTGCACGGCCGAGGCGAGGCTGGTGGTGGGTGGATGGATGAGAGAGACAGGGTGGCTGAGGTGATGAGGGGGAAAACAGACTTTCATACGTACGCGTGGAACGACGAGTATATCGGTAAACAATTTGGCCAAAGATCCTCTCTGGAGCCTTTCAAAGCAAAGCGCTCCTTCAGCCTCAGCCGTCGCGTGGAGAGATTATACCACCTGAAAACAGGAATCTGTCTCAATAGATAATTGTAGAAGGATTGTTGTGCAATTCAAAACAACTCTTTAAGTTTAAGCACTACACTAACAGATTGTGATTTAAAGTAAATATGCCCACAAACACCTTACCAAGCAGATTTAAGAGTCAGCTGAATCTGTGGCCTGGTAAATGTGGAAAACCAACACTGAGCCTTCCCGAACAACCAAACTGAATAAGTTACAGATCAACCTCACACACAAACTTCTCTGTTGATCTTCACACCAGAACATACCTGTGTATCTCAGTCCAGCTGTTTAATCACTGTGCTGTATACAAAGCAGACATTACAGCATTTGGTAACACACACTACAGTAGGTGAATTCATTTGTCCTGCCATAATTTATGTTTGGGAATGTACGCGAGCTTGCCCATGCTTGCTGTGCAGTGTTAAGTATTACTTTGCAGAAATGGAAAACAAAGGATTAATTTTCTGTACTATTATTTCTATGTTGCATTAATTCCATATCAGTAAATCCACCATATTCCAAGTAACATCCTCAGGTTGTGTCAAGTAGCAACAAAGGACAATAAACACTGCTGGTGAGATACAACAATCCCATGCTCAGAAGTTAGGAAAAGTCCCTCACATGGTTCCCTTTGAAGCCAGTGGGATTCCTGTAGGTAGTGTGAGTGTGATTTTGCTTCTAAGATGTTTGATTGATAGAGGGTCTGTGAAATGTGACTCTTTGTTTTGCTCTCTCTTTGGTGACCTGCCCTGTCATGTCTTGTTTTGAGAAGCAGGTAGTCTATCCAAACATCGGGTGAACACCGGGGGACAACACACTGCTCAGGTGGTAGGCCTCGAGTCTCTGAGAGGTCAAAGGTGACGGAGATGGGTCATTCTGGCATCCAGGTGGATGCTCTGGTGGAACGTCAAGGACTTTTGGTTTCTGAGTAAACACACAGATGAGGTGTAAAATATTTCTACTTGCACATAATTGAAGCCTTAAATTTTTGCTGCTGCATTGGTCTGTCGATGGATCCACCACTTTTATCTAGACCGAAATATCTCAAGCAACTACTGGATGGACTGCCATCAAATTTTGTTGTGTTTAGCACCACCAGTGGGTCAAAGCTTTCTTTTATGTGAAATTTCTCAACATCCACTGGATCGATTGGCACACTATTTTGTACAGACATTCATGATCCCCAGATGATGAACCCTAATGACTTTGATGGGTAATCCTTTAACCTCTCCTCTAGCTCCAACATGATGCTGACATTTGTGGTTCTGTGTGAACTGTCTCAATTACTATTGGATGGACTGCCATGGAATTTGCATACACACATTCATGTTCCCCTCAGGATGAATTGTAATCACACTGTGCCTAAGTACAGCCGGACAGAGCCACTAGCAATGTTGTAGACTCTTAGTCTCGTTATATGGTATACACTACTGATATAATGTTTATATTTGTATTCTTTTAGTTTTTATTGTTTTTAATTCTCACTTTTTATATTATTATTTTGTCCTTATTTCCAAGGCTAAATTAATTTGCTTTTGCTGCTGCAATAACCACATTTCCATATTGAAATCAATAGAGTTCACACTGATATATCAAATACTTTTATACATAAGCTTTTCAAGCAGCAAATAACAGGAAATGAAAAGATCTCGACACCTGGATCAAATTCAGTGTTCTTTCCGTTAAGTATTCAGATTAAGTATTCTGCATTTTGAAACCCAGGCTACTTCAAATATATGGTGCTTTACAGTCTTTGCAATTATACAGGATGGATTTTCAGTTGGCCGCAGTAGTGAGGAAGATGGTGTTGACAAAGCAGGTGTGTCTCTGCCACCCCACCATCCAGGCTGTTTTGGGCAGATCATCCAGGCATGTGTGCAGACCACCAGGCAAGGCTTTGTACTTTCCCTGGAAGAGTCTGACTGCTGAGCTCCAGCTTTAAACAAGTCCAGGACAAAGCAGCTACTCATCAAGTAAACTCTCCTCCAGTCACTCAATGCACATAACCAGAATAACACAGAGGTAGATTAACAGATCACCTAATCCTATGACTCACGAACAAACCAGATGGAACAGGAAAGCAACTGGACAGGCCAACAGTAAACGCATCTCATGATTCTTTTCCTCACTGATGCTCCATAACTCTGATAACATCTGTAACTGAAGTGCGGTGCCCTCTGTTGAAAGACTATCACTCTGCTTTGACAGTAAAACAGTTTTCATTGGGCTTGAGTCAAACCCTACTCAAGTAAAATGTGAATTTAACCAAATTCTAGCTTGTCACATGAATCCTAAAATTAATATTTAGGAGTAACACAGTGAACATATATCCTCCTCCAGCCCCTTCCTTCTTCCTCCCTGCCTCTGCATATGGTTCTCATGCTGTTCTAATCTTCCTCCCTCATTTTGCCAATGGTGAATAAGACGATTTAATGATATATTAGATCTACCGAATCCAGCAAAGCTACAAATCATGAAGGCCTTGTGGTCGCATTGTTCAAACGTGGGGAGCAGTCAGCCGCTGTAATCCACGCTGAATGCCCCTGAAAGAGGCTCTTGTTGCCACCTTCTTTCCCCTCCACCGGCTGCAAAACGTTAGAAGTAAGGTTATGTGAACGTCCAGTGTCAGAGGGCTGCTTAAATGCCACTCTTTTTGAATGTCTGTATCAGGGCAAAAACCCACTATTCTATTGAAACTGCCTCAGATCTGGGTGCTGTAGGCCTGAGAGCAGGACTGGGGTTAGATGAAGAAACACTGTTGCACCTAGCAGGGCTAGTAAAATAACCTTCAATTTAATGCAGAATATTGTCAGGGAAGAAGGGGATTATGTCTCAGCAAGTCATAGAAAAACTTGTCCACACATTTATCCTCAGTTGGCTCAACTGCACCGGCTTCCTGTGTGTCAGAGAATTGATTCTAAAATACTATTGCTTTACAAAGCCATAAATGGTTTCTTCAGCACCAAACTTTTTATATTTAAAAGGAATAGTTCAACACTGTGGGAAATGATTCACGTTCTTAAGAAATAACATGTTAATTAGTGAGCTTTAGAGGTCCTAGAAGGCAGATTTTGTTACCTTTGGGCAAAGCCAGATCAGACCCATTTACAGTCTGTGTGCTATGCTAAGCTAACTGGCTGCGGGCAAGCGCTTCATATGTAGTGTACAGACATGAGAGTGTTATTGATCTTCTCATCTAACTCTTGGCAAGAAAGCATATAGGAGTATTTCCCAAAGTGTTGGAGCTATTCCTTTTTTTTTCAGATTGAAAAATTTAACTACATATTTAAGTTGTATTTGTGTATTGTAAGTATATTACAACTCTTATAAATGTAGAGAAATGTAAGGGTAAGCGAGTCAAAATGTGATGAAAATGTGACGTGGTGCCCCAGTAGCCCAATGGTTAAGGTACATGTCACATAACCACAACGTCCATGGCTTGACTCCTGGCAGGGGGGTCCCATGTCACATGTCACACCCTTCTTTGTCCCCCTACACTTCTTGTTATTTCCTCTACTACCACTATCAAATAAAGGCAAAAATGCCAAAAGAAAAATAATAATACTCTACAAAAAAAAATGTGAAGATGGGTTTTGTTGTTGCAGTTTGCTGTTCATATGTCACATAAATGTGATGGAAGATTGTATATAGCCAACCATTACTGCCGAAACCTGGTTCCTACCCACCACCACCACTCTCATGCAAAGACCTGCAGAGGTGTGGTCAAGTGATGAAACCTCCCTTTGAAGGTGGATGAGGCATGTCAACAAATGGCAAAGCATGTTATGACAAATTAGACAAGGCGATTGTGACACTATCATGGCTTGATGATTGCACACAAAGCATTTCTTTGAGAGCTTTTTTTTTTTTTCGTTACTTGGCCGGGGATTCAGTCACATCCTTTCATACTAGGTCCTGGGGAGCCACTGACACCCCGACCCACGATCACACATCACCCTCCACCTCCGTCGCTCCCATGCCCCCTCCACCACCACCCCTATCAAAGGCTTAGTGTGATCTGTGGACAGATGAAGGGGAAAATGTGATTTTGAAGGAAAAAACATGAGGAAAAGAAAAAAAATTTAAGAAGCCAATGAAGTGTGAGAGAGCTGAGAATAGCACTGAGTTCAAGCACTGATGAAACCGGGCCATTATGAATCAAACAAAAAGCCTGTTTCACCCCATAATTCAACACATTTCATGGAGTACAGCACACTAAGCTGAGAGAAAAGAAATCCTACTGTCAAAGAAAGAGGTGCTGCAGAGTTTGCTTGAGGTTGCATACATTTTGGACCTTTTCTTATAATATTTTTTTTTTCTGCCAAAACTGACAGGAGAAAATAAAACTCAAAGATAAAAAAAAAGGGGGATTTCTTTAAGCTGCTGGTTCCTGACTTAACAGGGAGAAACTTTTTTTTTTTTTTAAAGCGTGGGATGGGGGAAGGGGAGTTGGTGGGAGAGGGAGTGATGAGCTTGATGGCGAGGATGAAAGATGTGTTGTTGACTGAGACAGCATCCGAGGTGTCAAAGCAAGGAGGACTAAGCAGAGGGGCCACAGGTGTGCAGTCTGCTCGCCTGACTGCCGACAGGCTGCGGCACAGACAGCCCTAAGCACCCAGCGTGCATACCATACCACAGTGTGCCCTGCAGGACTCTCTCTGACTGGCCTCCTCCATCCACCTGGATCGGCTGCACGAGCGAGGGGAAGAAAAATAGCCAACAAACCTTTGTTTGAAGTTCAGCTCTCTAAAATGACACATTACACACAGAGGAAAAAATGTGAGGGGCCATTTTCCATTAACACTGAAATGATGCGTCTCCTAAATTTAATGAAGGGATTAAAGATTGCAGGTATGCATGTTTTGTAATGAATTTTGAAATGGGTCACCACTTTTTTGCTCTTTCCATCTGTCTGAAGCTCTGTTGTCAGTGAGTTTTCTTATATGGAGTATGGAATTTTTAACCTGATTTACTCAGTGACAGAGATCATCCTTTGGGAGTAAATGTGAGGCTGAACTGTTCTAGGTAAAGTTGCAGACACAGTGCAGATAGTCCTTTCCCGTGGAGAGTCAGTTTTTATCCTTGACTCAACCTACACTTTGTCTCCTACCTGAAGCATTCAGTGTCTGATTTTTGCACTCCAGCCCTCTACAATGCCCCCAGCCCCCCCGGGCCCCGGCACCCCCCTACCGAGGATAAGCTGTGGTTGGGCCCTGACATCCCAAGTAATTTACTAAGTCAACACAGAGTGAAGAGGGCCCGTGTGCTGCAGAGAAAGCCCCTCTGTGCAACAGCCGTGGTCCCTGAGGAGACATGGCACACCACAGCACAAGGCTGCCATGCTGGGAATCTCTTAAAAAAGACTAAAAAGAAAAGAGAAGTATTAATACAAAATATGTATTTTGAATAGACAGTAAAAAGGTAATAAATATATAGTAATTTATATGTTGAAAATATTTACTAATCGGCGTAAATGGCCAGTTTATCAAACATTTGATGCAATAACTTATTTCCATTCATATTGATTGCTATGTGTTTTCATCATATCCTGTAAAAATAGTGAAGGCACAGTGTTTGTGTACAATATTCAATCCAAAGACATCTCAACATCGCCATGTTGATCGGCCAGGCTCTTCATTAGACAGTGTTTTCCCTGGTCTAGTACCTGTTGTGAATTAATTGGATGTACTTTTTTTTTCTTTGTTAATTCCACTCATTAACATGCTGTGAAGTAAAACAAACAAACAAAAAAAACAAGGATTTAGATTCGGTGTCGTTTATGTTGTTTTCTATATTCTGTTCTGTAAATATACTGCTGTCTGTAGTCTGTACTCTACTGTATTCATACTTACAATTATGATCTGCTCTTTTGGCTCTCTTTTAAGTTGCATGTCTAGCCTTGATGGTGATAATCTTTTTCAAGTATCCTTCTGGTATTTTCACCTTTATTTGACAAGGACAATACAGAGATGACAAGACAAAAGTGGAGAGGAGGGGTGACATGTAATAAAGGACCCCTGCCCTGCACCTACAAATCACACCCCCTTGATTGTAGTGCACAATGATTCACAGTTTTTAACGCATTTGACTTTAGGTTGTGTTAAACTTTGCCGTATAATTCTAGTAACTGAAGGTCATCACACAAAATCATGAGGTAATTTCCAGGCCTGACCATCTTCATCCATTAAGAAGTTGTTATTTTACATAAATCTTCCTTAAAATTCCAAGACGGCAACTATATTAGGCAAGTAAGCCAGGTTTAGATTCATTATCTAAGCTTAGGGATCCAATATACACAATATTCATGCAGCACTTATTCCATGATGACTTGCACTTGCACTACAGACACTTCACATATACAACAAATGAGAAAAAGACTGTGGATTGGGCTCCTTTAAAAAAAAATATTCTCAACAACAGAGTGACCCTTGACAGGAGAAGTCCCAAAAATGTTTTCATTATTTTCACCATTTTCACCAAGAAACAAATGACCCTATATCCCAATTAACTTACGTACATTAACATATGTGCATTTTTTTCATTTGGGACACTTTTGCACGAGGAAAAGTGACAGAAATGTGGCAAGTCGTTGCTCTAAATAGAGTGTAAAACACTTGATCTCTAATATAAAAACTGGTAGCACAAGCCTTTCAAGAATTGAATGGTATTGTGGCTTATCTGAGTTATGAGGCAAAAACCATATTCATGTGGTTGCACAATCATATTCAAAGTGAAGAAGCTATGCATTAAGTAACAGTCAGCCCCAACTACATGCACTACATGAACACGGATGTCCACACACATAGATAAGCACGCCTGCTCGTTGAGGTACAGCACTCCACTCTCGCTGCAGGCTGCTCCTTGTAAAGAGGCCTTGGTAATCACTGTGTTTGCTTTTCCATTAGGCCGCTCTTCAGATGTGAGGGCTACCTGGGCCCGTTCACTCCCCGAGGAGAGCTTTTCACTCCTCTCCAAAATGCATGATGAAGAATTAGTTACATAGACACCTGCAAATTACGAGTCAGAGTCATACTGCAGTGGACGTTTACCATCCACCCAAATGTCAATCTTGCAGTCAGTGTATAGTTTAATATCTCTGGGTGACTTTTACTCTCTCCTCTTTCAGTGGCTACTGTCAAGGTGCCCTTGAGCAAGGCACTGAACACCGGTACCCCTGTACAGCCGTGTTCATAACAGCAGTGTTTGTACTGGGAAGCTCCCAGATGTAAATGTGAGTAATTGCACAAAATGTGAAGTAAGGTCCTGCTGAAAAAGAGCATGCATGCTCAGCAATACCTTTCCTTAGAAAAATAAATGTCTAAAAAGGAATTTATTGCCTGAGAACGAATAGCTTTGGGTTTATTTGGTCTCAGTTTGTCTCCATTTTCAGCAGAGCACAAAGAGACTTGTTCTGAATCAATGGCAAAACTCATGCAGGTGTTTACTTCTGATTATTTTTTAAGATAATCCACTTGAATGTGTCTACACTACATCTGTGTTCACCTCAGTGAACACAGATGTAGTGTAGTGCTTCAGCCACAGTTGTGTGTTGTGCACTGTGGGGCCTTTCGCTGCAGATGTTCACAAGAGGTGGATTAGGGAGATACAGGCATCTAGGGAGGCAATGGAGCTTTCAACAATGAGGACCCTGAGAATTTACTGCCAGGCTCACCTCGGACAGAAGAATGGGCTGCTTCACAGCAGAGACTGAGCTTTATGCAATGACAGACGATGAGTCAAGAGGAACCCCGTCCTGAACCCAGCGCGGAATGTTTCATTTACAGTCACCCACATGGACACCCAGCCTGTGCCTCGTCTGCCAAGACACAAGAGGGATTGGGATTTCAAACAATGTAGATAATTCAGAGCTCAAACTTCCCCCACTGTTTAAGAGGTCTACATGCACTCAGACGGAAAGGCACTACCCACTCTCTCTCACTTTGTCTTCCCTTCCCACACTTTCAATACCTCTCTTCTATCTCCTCGTCTCCGTCTCTATCCTCTTCCAGCGATTTGTCATCTTTAAATTATTCCCCCTAAAGATTCCGGAGCAAAAAACGCAGCATGACACCGCTTTTACCCCAAATTATTAAAGCCAACATTTGCAGTGTAAGCAAACAGGATTTTCACCCACAAACGCTTCCTTGTGTGTGTATTTTGTTTAGAGCCGGCACCATAGCATATCTCAGGTTTTGTGACATTCACGAATGTGTATTTGACTGTAGTAATTACAGTATATGACATGTAATCATTATAGCTGTCAATAAAATCAGGTGTAACACTCACAGTTGGCATGCTGGGATTGATACCAGCAAAATGAAGGTTTATCTTTATGAAAACATGTTGCAACTTCATAAAAAAACCTTTTCCAAGATCTATCTGTCCACTTAATCCATCCAGTTAGAAATGAAAGTTTTATAGGTCCTTACAGACAGTACACTGGGTCTAAGCCCAGTGTACTGTCTGTAAGGTGTGTACTTGATTTGCTCTTAAGAAAATATCAACATTCAAGAAATATGGGGCTACATTATGGCTCTTTTTACCATGATATAAGCAGAGTAAAACCCTGTAGTGTTCAGTGTTGGTCAGTACTGGGAAGGCTCCTCACTAGGCTAGGTCATGTATAAGCCATGGTCATCAATCACAAACAGCAGGGACTGAGTACCGACGAGCTGGCGAAAGGAGTTGACGGCTTGACACGACTTGGCCTTGGTTGCCTCCTCGAATTCCAAGCCATCGCTGACTGAAAGGATTACTTGCATAATCTGATATTTGGTGGCACAAGAAAGCATTCATGCCTTTTTTTGCTAAGTTTTTATTGGCTTTTTATACGTGATTTAGTTATGTCTGGCTCCCCACCCCGCTTCCAATCCTGATATTTTTCTTTGCATATCATTAATACTTTTTCATTAGAATAAAATTTGTTCAGAGTATCCAAATTCAACTCTTCATTTAACTTACCGAAACCTACCTTGTAGAGTCTATTCATTCACCAGGCAACACAAGCCCCTATTCCCCTATGCAAAGCCCCTATTCCATGCTCTCGATTGTAGTCGTGGATACCTCTTCCATGCACATAAACTCACTATAAACAAATTCTATATTGTCTGTCTGTTAGAGTCTGTTTAACTGAGTGATGTAACCTTTCAATGCCAAAGGGCAAAAAGTGTGTGGCAGGTTGGTTACTAGGAGGAGGAACAGTGATACACAGTCAACAAGACCTCTCTTTGCTACTTAGCAAACCTTAAACAGAAATACATAACAGGAGTTTAAACGGTGGTGCAAATCATTTGAGTATTGTAAACTGTTAAGTGCTTTGGGTTGGATATGTGTTCATCATTTTAGGGCTGTCACAACGCAACTTGTCAAAAAAGCAGGAAATCGTTCACCTAGCTGCAGTTTGTGTTCACTTTAACCGACACAAAAGCAGGGTAAATAATTTTTTTACGGGTTGTAACAAGAGCAGGACTCTCCTTGCACTGGCAATCAACAATGTTGCTCTTGATGGCGTAACAGACAGATGGTAACGATGTGATCAATACCCATATTTTTGATCACACTAAATATTCCCCACCCTTCCTTGCATCTTCTTGCAGATGAGGGAGAGATGGACTGTCTTGATAAAGACATGGCACCCTGGCACTTTCCTCTTTGTCTCATCATGGTGATGACAGTATCTGTGACTCAACCTGCAGACCAGAGCTGTGAGAGTAATCTGTTATTCTTTACCTAGGCCACCGTCTCCTTGCGTAGATCGGGGGAAGGAGTTGTTGCACAATGACCCACAGCGGTGAGTTTACATAGCTCAGATACCCAAAGAGATACCCAGGCCTCTAAATGTGCACATCCCTGTCAAACAGAGAGCTGATAGGAAGTAATCAGTAAATGGTGGTTTTAACTGGCAGGAGGATCTGACGTGAGCTGGACCTCACAGGATATCCACCATGTTGTCTGAACTTGGGACAGATTCTATCACAACAAAAACTGCTTTCTTCCACTGGCTGCATTTAACAATAACTATTTTATGTTACAGTTTTACACCAATTGAATTTATGTACGTTGAAACTTTTACTAGCCTAGTTTTGTTCAAAGGTACAAAATCTGCTCACTAATTAACAAATTATTCTTATAATGACGTTCAGCATCACAATATTCATAAACATGTACTGGTCCATTTTTGAATGATTCTTTAATCAGTTCCCATGTGACCTCTGGCTGACTAACAATTTCTTAGCAGTTTTAGTAGCAGTTATAGTCTGTAAACATCTTTATGTGTGAAACAAAAAGCGGGTGATGCTTCACAAATTAACAGAGTCAACATGCGGCTGTTGTGGGACGCCGTTAGCGACAGCACACGGGTTTCCAAACGGAGCAGAGAGGTGACAGAGTTTCTGTGGTTGGCTCACCACACAGACCTGCTCTGTCCCAACCTGCGGAGTGTCGGGCTCCCTGCGTCAGACCTGGCCTTGGAGAGAAGGGCTATATTATTGGGCCTTGGCCCCTGCCTCTCCCGTGTAGTTCACAACTTTTTCACCACAAGAAAATGTCAGGGATGGAGTTTTTTATTTCACCCAAAAAATGTCCCCGTCTAATCACGCGTCTCAGCTCCTGGCTGAAGCAGCTGGGAAACTCAGCACTTAGTTGTGTCCAGAAACACGTCTGTGCTATCAGACACTCCATCAAAATCTATTTGCCATCCAAACACATTGATAAATTAATTCAGAGCCGGGATACAGATTTAAATAGTCGTCTGGCCATACTTTTCAAATACCTGACCTGATACGTGATACTGGGAGGATTTACATAAGTGCTTTGTAGGCCTTGTCAGGTGAAATATAGGACCAATAAAGGCAGTAGAGACCTCTTACCATCCCTGCACATGATATCTCCAACATCTCTGATGTCGTGCTGCCACACTGGAATAGCTTTGTTTCCTTTCCCAACTTCCATAAACATAATGTGAGTTGAGCCTTCAGAGCAGAAAGGACAAGCCAGGAAAGAGGATTTAAGCCATCCAACAGATAAAACTTTCCCACAGCCTCAACCAACTACTCCCTGACATTTATAAATGGCTCCATTTGCTCTGCAGCTTGACCTTCAGCTCCCTCTATATAAGGTGTCATCTCCTGGTCAAAGGAGGATATCATTCAGTATAAAACAAGAGTTTTACCGTCTGCTGGTACAGTTTAGAGCTCTCATTCTTCAAATATGTGAGGAGTGATGCCGAGGAATTTGCAAACATTTGCTGCACATTATCTTGTTACAAACACTCGTAATCCTCACTCTTTCCCTGATAGGAGGGAAAGGTAATTGCTCCTCCTCAGGGGGGGATTCATAGCAATTGTTTCTCTTATTGTGCCGAGCCCTGTTTCCAAGATTAATTGTACCTTTAATGACAGATTAACTTGTTGATTTGATGTTTGTGAGTTGGCGTCTGAGATGAAAATACCATAAAATAAAAGTCTTGGGAAAGAAAATACATTAAATAACTTTAATACCATGCAAGTTGCGGAGGTTGTGGGGAAACACCTCAAACAAAAGGTACAATTTTCAGTAGAGTTTCGTTCTATGATGGCTCTGGGAAAGTGGCCCGGAGTCTTTGTTTGTGCAAAATCAAACTGTATTCTGGTGCTTTTGATAGATGTTGCCTCTCATTTCAAATGTTTATGGAAATACCCAAAAACAGTCTTGTGTGGTCCTTTGTCTAATGAAACACACTCACGTACAGCTCTCGTAGCCATCAGATCACTGGCCAGCACACAATGTACACTATGGATTGTGGTTTCTGAGGGGAGTAGTACATGGCGGCCACGGGGCAGGACAAGTGGGTTCTCCTCCTCAACAGGGACAGTGGATGCTATGAGGCCTCCAATCCTAGCTCACAGCTGGCCTGTAGGGCCTGTAGGGCCAGCTGTGTTGGTGCTGTCAGCCTCATCCTCCTCCGGTCCATCTCCTCCGGGCCACATGAGCTCCCATGGAGGGCTCCAGGAGGATTAGCACACCAGAGAAGGGGGTGAGGGGTTCAGGAGCAAGTGTTCGGGGGTCAGCCTGGGGTTTTGCATTTGATCTCCTCTCTTGTACGAATTAATGTGCTCTGATCTATTATTTTGATTGAACTGACTTAAACTGATATGAGCCCCCAGTTTGTCCACCTATCAAGTGCATTTTACTCACACCCAGGCTCATACTGGGGATTCTGCTTGTCTGAGGGGCACAAGATCACCTGAGTCTGGTGTTTTCCTGTTGAGTGAAACCGAGGAGGGAGCTGCAGGTTGTTTTGCTTTGGGTTGACGGATGGGGTTCGGGGGTGGCAGTCGCAGACCACAAAGCACACTGAGTTGTCATCAATGCTCAGCAGCAAAGATCTCATATCTTGGAAGCAGACAGCTGGAGCAAGACCTAACCTTATTCTATATCTGAACAAGGGAAAGGGGAGTGTGGCGGTTGTGTGTTTCCTGATTTGATGAATAACAATTCTGTGTGGACAGATGGATTGTAATGGCTCCCTGAGGGCACTGGCAAGTCTGTTACGCTCCCCACAGGTGGAAAAACGTCATGTGATTCTGCAAATAAAGAGGCCTCTAAAATCTGAACACCTGTGTGGAGACAGAGGTTACAGCATTTCAGAAGTCAACCTGTATAGCCTGTGGTTATATCCCTGTGAACACAAACCTCAGTGCTACATATCTCAGCACAAACTCATCTCATGAAGATTTGCTGCCAGAATCAGATCCCGATCAGACATGAGGGAAGTTTAGACAAGGCAGGTTTGGTTCTCCTGAGTCTGAGTTTGTGTTGCAAATGCATTGTGATAGCCTAGTGGATGTCTAAAGCCACGTCTGCTGGTGTTCCTGTGTACAAGAAGAAACTTGCTCTGTCAAAATAGCTGCCCTTCTAAAGGCGAAGAGGAGATTTAGTTGTTGCAGCCAAACCAGGCTTTTATGTCTCTGCCACCATCTTGATAAACACACATAAACAGTGCACACAGGACAAAGCACACAACCGCTGACATTGTATTGTAGTTCTCTATGACAGCAGAGCTTCCCTTCGTAGATGCTGGGTTGGACAACAGACTTCTTCTCTACGTTTGCATCTGTTTGAGCGTCAGAGAGGGTGGATAAGGGACTCTGTAATTTATATTCTTTCCATTACACTTTTGCTTTTTTTTTTGACCTGATAGTGGAGCTAAATAAAAAGGTAATGATTACCAGAGTCATTACAATTCATCCTGAGGGGAACATTAATGTCTGCACCTAATTTCATGGCAATCCATCCAATGGCTGCCGAATATTTCACTCAAAATCAGAAATGTGAACCGCGTGGTGGCACTAAGAGAAAGGCAGAGCTTCACCAAAGTCTTAAGGATTCCTCCTCTGGGCATCATGGATATCTGTAACAAATTAAATAGCAATCCACCCAGTAGCTGTTGAGACATTTCAGTATGGACCAAACATTGCCAACCCTAGAACCACACAGCTTGAGTGGCTAAAAACAGAAACAATCCTGTCTTCAGAACTGCAGTTCTTTATGCACAGTTTCACAAAACATTTCTTTGGGCAGCTCAGCTGAACCGCAGTGGTCTTATCCAAAAATTTGCTGACTTGACCACTATTGCACAATGAACATCTTTGACCAAGAGAAGAAATGTCAGTGTCCTTCATTATGTCCTACTTTGTTGCTGAGATTGTTGCTCAATTCTGTCTAAAAGTAAAGTACCACCATTAGAGCTGCAATAATAAACTCCACATAGATGAAATAACTGTCTGGTCTGTTCTGCTGTTTGGGCAGAAACAGAACAGAGACGGTTAGCAAACCGTAAGAGACTGTGATATTTTGTGGTCAGTCTAAAACTATTCCATCATTTAAATCTGATTAGCATTGGAGTAATAGTCTACCTTTTATTAGCAGATGTGGAATTCAGTTTATTCCCCTCTCAGCAGAGGCAGCAAAGTAGCGTGGGTCTCCAGGGCTCTGCAGACGGGGTCAGTTAAGTACGATGTCCAAGTTTTACAGGGCTCAGTCTCCTTGCCTATGAAAAGCTACAGGCCATTTGAGACTCACCGTGGTAAGTCTCCCTTGTATGGACTTTGACACTTTTACATCCATGTTTGAAATGTAGCCGTCCCCAGGTAAATGATGTCTTTCAGACTTGTATCTAGTTAATTCTGTTTTTCTCCTTCTGAACCCCAAACAGACACCTATACTGTACACAGAGAAGTTATCTGAAACCTCCATAAAACACTTGTGGGTGAAGCAGGTGTACACATATAAATATGATTTTTTTCAAAAACCCCTTCACATCACATTCACAGCAATTGTGTGTGGCACACTGTGCCCCTTGACAAATCCGCTTGAGGTTAAGTGGGGAAAAAAAGACATTTTCCGAACAGCTCCCCCAGCTTGTCACACAAGAAGTGTAGACCATCTACTGGAACATGGCTGAAAGCCGCACACTGCATAAGGCAATGCTAATTCATTTAATTTAGACTGATGCCTTTATGATTTGCAGGAGTAGGGCATGGAAGCCAGTCTCCCTCACTCGCTGAATAAACAAAAATTTGTTCAGCTCAAATAAAATTTGATGAGGAGATAATTTTGCGAGCATGCAGCATAAAGGTCTCTCTCATGTGCAGGGGTGCTGCACTCTGACGGCAAATCAACTGAAAGTCTGAAGAGGTAGTTCAGCACATGGTGGACAAGATGATATAGAGAGATATGGCTGATCAAGTCCATCATTGGGGACAGGCCTCCAGGTGCCAGCAAAGCAGTCTGCTATCAAAAACGTTGGTCAAGAATCCTTTTTGTACCTTCAAAAATTATTCATTTGGTCTTTTTAAACTTACAGGACTCAAAACCCTCATGAGTACATTATAAGCTTCTCACAATGGGACTGATTCACCTGAAGGAACCCATTTTATGACTGGTTTAATGGTTATCCCGCTGTATCATTTAATATCCCCATTGGATTAAGTAAAATAACCTTAAAGAGAATTCCAATGGCATTAGACAGTTCATTCAACATTTTTTTGGCATGAACAACTTTCAATCAAAGCTAAAACCCACAGAAACAAGTCTCTAATCTGGGATTTGATCAGGAGATAAATCCTGGAGCTGCTCCACTGAGAATGAATTGGAAACTGACATGGTGGATTGTGCAGGGACTGTCTGTGCTTTTGCTCTCAAGTGGGTTTGACAGTAACTGTAGGCACTAACAGTTATGAACTTATCTCATAATACCTTGTAAAACCCTGGGAAATATCACATCGTATGCAAGGTTGATGTCAGTCAAAATAAAAAGAGAATATTTCTTGGGGGCAGTTTTGTCTGCAGGTTTGACTGGAAGTTTCCAAGAAATTTAAAATAAGAAATTGGATTTCTCTTGGAACTTTTTAGATTAGAAACCACTATGGGCATTAAAAATAAGTCTAACGCTTCAACACACCCAAAACCACGGAGATGAATTCACTGGAGGCGCTTCTTTAAAAGGATGTAACTATATAAGAACCTGCAGATAAAGAACAGATGAATTTCATTGCCATTAAAACTCTCTTAGAAATAAAAACTAATTCCACAATCTCCCTCAGTATCTCTTGAGCATAGTCATCTGGTGAGTGGCTGCATGTTAACGGGTTTCTTTCTTTATTCATTCATTAAAACAACTAGCACTTGTGTTGCAGCACTGCAGTGGTCAGAGGTGGCAGAGCGAGGGAGGCTCTGTTGTCAGGCACAAGAGGCCACTTTGATCTCTGAAAATCTTTGCCTTTGTTGGTGACAGAATACCTGGGAAAGGGATTTTCAATTAGAGAACCTGCATGGGAATCCCCTGACACGCTCAGAACAAGACACACACAGAGAAATATGCGAAAATACACAAGCCCCCGGAAATAGCTCAAAATCAACAACACCCAACAGAAGAATTTCTGCCCTTTTTTAAACATCAGAGTGTCTTATGTGTGATATCAGATTATCGTCCTTTGAAGCTGTAAGCTCATAATACCTACATATGAAAAGCTTGTTTTTTTCCATGTACGCAGAGCTGAGAACAGATTCACTCCCCGGCTCCTTCTCTCACACATACACCCAGACACTCGCTCAGTCCCACATATGACAACACGCCATGTTTACCCCTCCGACTTCCATCCCACACATCCTGTTTGTGGCAGCATCTTCCATTGTTCCCGTCTGTATCTACCTGAGCAGGTACAAACACTCTTTCCACTGCAGCTGTTCATGGATACAGTAAAAGAGATCCCAGCCCATGTGCTTTTGTTTTGTTATCAACATTTGGCTGCTTTATCATTTCTTAAGTGGATGGGGAAAAAAAGGAGGGAGGATGGAAAATCTGCTGATAAATGCAGAGCACAAAGAAGAAGCCACACAAAGAGAAACCTTCCAGTGAGGAAAAGCTTTTTGGATGTAGCCTCACAAAGTGGTAGGCAAAAAGTTGTTTGCTGAATCCAGTACAAAGCCCACACTTGATTGCTAAAAAGAGGGCACCTTTTGGAGCGGCACCCCAGCTGATGTCATCCTGAAGGAAGTGCTTTGAAGGGGATGGGGGCACAGGGACATCCAGGCATCACAATACAGCGTTGTATGCCTTAAGCAACACAAGGACATGACGCTATCCCTGGGAAGAGTGGGCTTAACAATGCACTGTATATTTGCCATAATGTGAACATCTTGATGAAGGTTCAACCAAAGTGCACCATCAAAGTAATGGGAATGTGTTCTTGCAATCAGGGATGGGTAAACAAGTGATTTGGCTGCACAGGGAAATAGTGAAACAGCGCTTAGAATCGTTCAGTTCACAGTTCCTGGCAGTCCTACGACAATACATCAAAGTATGAAACTAATCTCACAAGAGTGACAAGTAGTGTGACACTGCCCTCTAGTGTCTTAAGGTTCTTGGTTTTAAATTCATTGTACAATTGTTTTTTTGACAGTGAATTAAGTGCCAACATACTATTCGAGAACAGGAGGATACTTTTATCAAACTGGAATTGAAATTACTTTTATCTTACCTTATCTTCGATCAGACCGTGTGTGTGTGTGTGTGTGTGTGTGTGTGTGTGTGTGTGTGTGTGTGTGTGTGTGTGTGTGTGTGCTGTGTGTGTGTGTGTGTGTGTGTGTGTGTGTGTGTGTGTGAGATACGCACACAGGTGTACAACCCTCCCGGTATTTTGGTATTTCCTTTGAACTGCAGCTTCAAGATTGCTGCAGATATCAGCATGAAGGAATCTCCCCACCTGCGATACAGTGCGAACGGCAGCAGCGTCAGTGAATAGTCTGTAGCCAGCCTCACGTTGCTTCGGCCTGTGATGAGGGCTCAATCATTCCCGTATCTATTTGTTATCAGATTATTGACAACGAGAACAAGTGCTTCATTCGTGTCAGTCAGATGAACAGCAGCTCAGGTGGAAAGAACAGAACAGGAATATGTGTCCTACTAGTCATATTGTTCTGAAGACTTAGATTTAAACTAAGAGATAGCAACAAAGATAAAATAATGATAAGATTTTTATAAGGCATGTAGATAATGATTAAATGAGAAAGCACAGGCCTACAACAAACTAGTTTCATTGATTCTATTGTATTACAGTATTTAGGCTTATTTGTCAGGGGAGGACAGTTTGATGGTTTACCTCAACTTATTGCTTCTCCTGGCTCAAGGCCCTGCTCCCTAATAAATAAACGCCATCTCATTTAATTGAAGGATTACCGAACAGGCCTCAGGGCACCAAGAGGTCAAGGGGGACCTTGGGCCAGAGCCTCTGTATGAAGTGTTGTTAATATTTCTTGTTTGAAAGTCGCAGTAAGGAGACACAAACTCGAAGAGAGCACAAAGCGATGCAAAACAAATACGAAAGGACGAAAAATTACCATGAAGAGACACTAACAACGCGCATGCGGTTGCATCGTTTGTAGTTGTGTTTTGTTTTGTGTGTGTAGTCATTTTGTAGTTGCTCTGTGTCTCTTTCAGTCTGGGGGGTCCTACGTATATAGGAGGGGTAGGGGGCCTTTTACCTGTCTGTGCCCAGGGGCCCATTTTCTCATAATCCGTCCATGTTTTTTTTTTTGTTTTTAACTTATTTTTCTGTCAAGTTACAACAGTTTTATTCTTGACATTGAGTTAATTAGTACTTTCTAACAAAACAAACCGCAGTCGTTGTCCTTTTAATCAGGCACTCATAGCCTCAAGTTCAGCATCACTGGAGTTCACCTCTATAGAAAAGTCTCCTTTGACATTTGTGGTCTTGCTGCCATATGTTCCATTGTGTAGACTGGTGTCAGTTTTTTAGTTAGTTGAGGTAGTTGTGGTGAGAGTAATCTCTTTCAATTCATAGTTTCTTAACAACTATTAGAAGTATGCATAAGATTCAGCTTTGGTCCCTGTCATTTACATCCTCAGGTATTCCCCAGAGTTATAAATACACTGAATTAATTGGGATATCGAAATTCGTTTCATTGTAACTTCCTCTTTTAAGTTCTTCTAAATGAATTCCAGAAAAAAATGAGAACGATTCTCTGCCATTTCCCTTCCTAAAGCACAGAGCTATCATTAACCTAATTTTCAAATCCCAATCAGACTCTTTCCATGAATGACTATTGATATCTTTGGGGGCAGCACATAACACCTTTCCACATCTTATCCACAATAACTATATCCCGATCTAACACCCACTGTTCTCTCACATGAAATATCTCCTGCCAAGGCAGCTAATAACAGTGTGTGACCATGAGGGACATTTATAGTTGGTACATGTTGTATGCCGTGATGAAATACTGTTCCATTGTGCCGTTTCGAAAATGCTGAAAACAGGTTTTCAAGTGGTTTTTAAGTCATTCTTTCCACTCTCACTAAGTGTAGACGTGCGTTTGAAGATCGTTCACATGCAGCAGACTCCTAGACAGCCTGACAGCCTATTGAGAGACTCGTTCATGTGGCTCAAACAGGTCACGGGGACCGAGAGGGTCCATGTGCAGGTCAACATACTGAAGTGTGACTTTGCTGGCTTTCCGTTGAGTCATTGCATTTATTTGGTCGTTCGGGTGACATGGCGAGGAAATACCTGCGTATGCATCGGATGTTCCACCACACTCCTGCAGGAAGATTTTGAGAGCCATCGGTGGCCGTGCAGCCGTGGCGATCTTTACTGCCACAAGGGGGCGCCGTTCATCCATCGCTGGTCCTGGTATTGCCAGGACGGTCTAGTTTTTCCGTTCTCTCTGCCAAGTCTCTGTTTCCAAGGCCAAATTACTACTGAATGAGTTTGTTTGGAAGTGTTTTTAAACGCGGAGCTACTTAGTACTCCTGAATAACAAAGGGATTGATATGCTACAGATCCATTCATCGTAAATCTACTTTAAGTAGTAGTTTGAGTTTTTCACAGAGCTACAGTACAAGTCCTTGTACTATATGTGTGGATTTCCTACCTCAGAGCTGCTGAAAGACATGTGAGGGGATTGAATTTTTTTTTTTTTTGAATTAAGTGGGTGATTATCCCATGATGATGAGAAGACGTGAAATCCCTTAGGCTACAGTAGTCGACTTTCACACGGTCTGTCCCTGCTTAGCCCACCACCAGAGAGAAGGATAACAACAAAAGAATAGTGGAAATAGCATGATAATATGCCCATCATGCCATGTGGTATTATGCAGATGAATTCAGTACATGCCTGGGCAGCTTCAGTAAGGGGGACTTGTTGAATGGGGAGGATTAGTACCAGATGTTCATCGGGACCCGGTGGCCAGCCAATAGGGAGGACGGCCATTTGGTCTATGGGAGGAGCTCAGTTCTCTGCGCTGCGCTCAAGATTTATTCTAACAGGTAGCTTAAAAACTCACCAGGCCAACGGCAGCGGCAGCATCGAGACAGTGACTAACCGAGCAGCCATCCTGCGGGGAGGACGTTTCTTCAACGGCATTTCGTTTTCGGATAATGCCCGGACGCCGCCCTCCACCAGCATGCTGAGCAGGAAGGGGTCTTGTGCGGGGATGGTGAGCGCTGCGGCCGGAGTGGACCGCGGCAGGGTCGGGGAGAGGCTGCACGCTGCTCTGGCCGGGCTGCAGGAGCTACATCTGCTGAAGGAAAGACAGAGCGACATGGTGAGCTGGGCGCTGGGGATGGACCGGGAGGAGCCGGTCACTTCTGTCGACGCGGGCCCGGAGGCCCCCCGGATGATGGGGGCTGAGGAGCAGCGGCTGGAGGCCACCCTGACAGCCCTGAAGCAACAGCTGGTAGGAAGGCATTTAACCGAAAAAAAAACATAAAACGGAATCAATACAATACCCTTCTGCGTGAGCAGTGGTTCGGTGTCACCGCACTACTTGCACTTTTATTAGACTTCTTATTCACAACGATGGTACCAACACTGGGCTCAAAGTAACAGTTTAAATGTCCTTGAGCAAATGAATCTTGCATATGCAGAATCAGCTGATGCTCATGTGCATTCGGTCTTCAATTATTACCAGACACCCCCTTCATGCTCTCAGCTGGGGGTAGGAAGTAGGATAGGTGTCATAAATCAAGGTGCACTGCAGGACCAAGGGGACTTCGAGTTGTGTGTGTGTGAGCGCACACAGTGCATGTGTAGACTGCGGTTTTTGGGGGGGGGGGGCACACGGCCTCAATCATTAACCACGATTCTCAGGAAATTTAAAAAAAAAAAGAAAAAGAAGAGGTGGTATGTTTTTGGCAGTGGTAACTTTTTTTTTTTTTTTTTTTTCTCGGTGAATGACACCCAGTGAAACTCCCATAGGAGTCATAGGAGGCACCCTGAGTGTTGGAGACAACTGGCTCTGTGGAGTTTTCCGTGACAAGCTTTTTCCATGTAGGCTGCTGTTATAAGCATTTGGAGGAAGTGCAGGGATTATGGTGCTATACATGACTTTCAGCAGAACTGGGCGAATGCACTGAAGGATAAATTATAGAGCACTCGGCGAGCACGAGGTTTAAATTGTGCTTTACAGTCACCAAAAATACAGCGAGTGCAGATTTACAACACCCCATCTAAAAACTCAGTAATAGACACAAAATAGAGGCTGGAAGCTTTTACAATAGGTCACTTTACTGCCAAAGACCCAACCTTATCTTACAAGAGACTGAAACATGGATGCATTTTTCTGCCAATGACCCCCGGTCCTCGTTTTAAGAACCACTGTAACAGTAAATGCCCAGCCTTAGCTGCAAAGCAAACAGTCCTTTATCCCAACCCCCAAGCTTTCCTCCTCCAGTAGTTTACACAATGGCCAGGCCCTCGCTGTGGGGGAGAAATGAGTTACCCACCACTGCTTCTTCCATGCTCCCCCATGTCCTGCTGGGGTTAATCATCAGCCACAGCTGAGTCACTTTTGTTTTTCTGATGGCTGCACATTAGAGCATCTTTTATCTGAACAACAGGCCTGATCTTAATCAAATTATAGCACTGCTAACATACAACCTGGCCTTTATGATTAATTTTCCTGTTCTTACACCTGCATAGAGAATTTCTGTGTAATTGCTTACATGTGTGTGCATGTGGAGCTTTATTGCATAACTCCCTTCTTTCCTGAGAAAATCTAATTAGACTTTCCTTTTGATTTAGGTTGTACCACACATATTTTTCGGAGGCTGGCTAAAATGTTATGTGCTGTCTATTTTACAGTCTCGTCTTCGGAAGCAGGATGTAGGCCTGAAGTCTCACTTGCAGCAGCTCGACCAACAGATCAGTGAGCTTAAGCTGGATGTAAGCAAGGCCTCCACAGAGCAGCTAGAGAGTGACAGCAGGCCAAGTTCAGGTGTGTAGGCACAAACACACACACACAATAAAAGCACTACAGGTGTTTATCTTATAACAAGTAATGAAGCATACACCCAACCTACCATCACATGATGTTAAATACTGAGATAAATACTCATGTTCAATCATTCCCGATCTCTCCAGGTTTTTATGAGCTCAGCGATGGCGGCTCCTGCTCCCTGTCTAACTCCTGCACCTCTGTGTACAGCGAATGTCTGTCATCGTCACAGACAAGCCTTCTCCTCCTTCCCATGAGCCCTGCCAATTCTCACATTAGCCCTCCATCACAAGTCGATGTCTGCCGCCGACGTTCTGCTGATGAGAGTGCTACCCAGGCCAACCCTCCACGGGCCACAGGCCTCCATCTGGGCAGCAGCAGGATCCGAGCAAGCACCAAAGGCACGGAACAAGCACGACCAAGACCTGTGTCAACAGGTAACCACATCTCTCTTTTTATAAGATAGTCTCTCATGTAGTAATGGGAACCATGCAAATGTTGTTGCTAAGCAACTCAGCATGTATTTTGCTGCATAATAACATGCGATTTTTTAGTGGATCAGTGATTTGAAAGGTTAATCAGCATTTTTGTGTTGCCTATCAGGTGATCTTGACAGGATGATGGCTCAAGGACCAAGCTACTACAAAGCTGTGGATGCGAAGAAACACTTAATGTGCCCAAACCTCAAGACCTCCACAGTGGACCCCAAGTTTCAGAGCAACCTGGTGTCTCGCAGTGGCACTGAAGTGTATCACTACCCCAGCCCACTGCATGCTGTGGCTCTCCACAGCCCGATTTTTTCCAGTGGAGGCAACCCAGCCACATCTGGACTTCTAGAGGGCCAAGGACCATTAAGGAAGGGTTCTGACACGCTTCAGAGGGCACAAATGGGTTATGAGACCAAGACCCTGGGTTACATTGACAAGCTCCTCCAGCGCAACTTGAGTAAAATCCAGAGTGAAACGGTCACAGAGACTCTGCAGACACACAGGGACTACCACAGGAAGTCCGCTGAAGTTGTAACTGTGTTTCCTGATGAGTCTCAGAAACAGGTATGTATGCTGCAGCCTCCTCCAGCTCAGACCACAAACATCATCCCACTAGAAAGCGACCAGAAGAGGCACTGTATGACATACTCCCGCCAAGAACCAGCTGATAATACAAACCACAAACAGTCAGTGAGAACCCAGGAGGTTTCTTACCGGTACTCATATCCTGTTGCCATGAGGGAGTACAGCTCTGATGAGGTCACTACTTCATCCCTCAGGAAGAATGATAAGCCCCAAGGAGAATATGCAAGTGTAGCAAGAAGCCATTCAGAGAAGAGATGTGGGGACAATCCGGAGTCAAGAGCACCAGAGAGGAACGTACATAGACAAAGACCGGTGATGACCCGCACCTCCAGCACAGAGGAGAGTCAATGCTTCGAGGTTCATGCTAGTCACACAGCTTCCCCTGAGTTCGTCCATGCCAAATTCGTGCCTGCTGGATCTCAGAGGGTCAAGATGAGACAAGCAGACCGTAAAACCAAAGCCGTGAAACTGAGAAGAAAAAGCAGTGATAAGCCTCGAGCAATCAGGCAGCAACATGGATACTCCTCTGGTGAAAGGACCCGAGAGGCCAATGGTAGAACCAAGGGGGAGCAGAGAAGGTCTGGAAAGGGAAAAATGACTCCGAAATTTACCACCTGCCACACTGAGGAGCGCAGACAGGGCTCAGGCTCAGACTCCAGCCACTGTAGCCCGGTAGTCATGTACAACCACAAGGTCCATCCTAGGCCACAAGCCGTCCCTGCTGTTACAAAGTCCAGCAAAAGCCGGAGACTTCAGAGTGTGGAGTATGAGCAGCCTGTAGAACAGAGGAAGAGAAGGCAGGGGGCTGCCAAGTGGCCGTCTGATGCGGAGATGTTCCAGGCCTCATGTGCTCAGCGTCAGAGGTCAAAAGAGCCTCATGCTCAGGCACCAGGGAGCATGCAGATGGTCCGCAGTATGAGTGCCAAGCCAGGCCAGTGGATTGGACCTACTCGCCCCTTCCAATCCTCCATGTCCTCTAATTCTTTCCTCCACAATCTTAATGCCAGATACCCTCCAGCACCTTTCCACATGTCCAGCCACTACCCACCAAGATGTGAGTCTGAGTATTCAGCTGAATGCGCCTCCCTGTTTCACTCCACCATCGCTGAAAGCAGCGAGGAGGAGATGAGTGATAACACCACCAACCGCTTTGGAGATAGTGAGTCCAGCCAGAGCTTCCAGTCCTTCTCGGACTCTGACAGCAGCCTGTCTCTGGATGAAGAGGACCAGGTGGACAGCCATGAGGAGGAGGGAGGTCTGGTGTGGGCTGAGGCTGCTCTGGGGCCCACCGCTGCTGGAAGGCCCCTCCAGCAGCTCCCACGCCCCGAGCCATCAGCCTGCCGGATCAAAGCCTCCCGAGCCCTGAAGAAGAAGATTCGTCGATTCCAGCCTGCCTCACTGAAGGTCATGACCCTGGTATAGTGACCCTCCCCCCAGGCTGAAAGAAGGGCCACTGTTACGAAAAACTGTTCAATCTCAGCTGGTCTTCTAGCACAGAACCCTTAATCATCACTGAGAAGCAGTCATTAAACTGGACTGCATTTGTGCACTGATTGTTTTGTTAAGCCAAAAAAAAAAAAAAAAGTTGAGAATTTACAATGGTTGAACCTGAAAATGGTGTACGAAAATGGTGCATTGTATAAAAGCATGTATAACACAGTTATTACACTTACATTTAATTTGTAAATATTTATGTTGTTGTAATGAAGGTTTCTCATGGCATTTGGCTGCATTGGACAGTTTCATCGAAACTTCTGTCATATAAGTGTTTGTATCTGAGAAATAAAACCAATCTTTTTACATTTCTTATTGCAAATAATTGTCCATTTTCTTTTAATTTCTTTAATTTGCTCATTGATTATAACTATCCACATTTATCTTATTAGAGATAACAGATGTATAATATATATTGGAACCATTTGCGCTGAGTTTTTATGCATCCTCCACTTTTCTCTAATATTTAAACACCTAGCAATGTTATCATTGAGTATGGTCCATTAGCTGATTGGGCTAAGTTCAGCTGTGGTATTAATAGAAACCAATGTTTCTTCATCAGAGACAGGGCAACATCTCACCTGCCAACTTCTCTCTTCTTCTGGTGACTGTTTATCACACATGTTGAAAAAAATCCCCTCTAAGGCTGACCACTTTAGCAATGACAGAAGTAACGACTCCTTATCTGGTTCCCTGGTTCTGCCCAGCTGTTGATTTAATAAGTTGCGGCTTTAACAATCCACCCAGACCGTCACGTTTAATTAGAGGGTGAAAATAATCAATCTCAGTCATTTAAATGTCAGTAAACATACTTGCTCCAAAGTACTAAAACACACAGTCACACTCCTAAAGTTTCACAAACAGACATTACGATGATGGTAGTAGAAGCCCAGGCTTCTGAGGAGAGACCTGAAGTTTTAAAACAGTTGGTGTATATGGAAAGGGTCACATGGGATTAAGCGGGAATGACAGATGATAAGAGGCTCCTCATTTCTGAGCTGTCATGAGGAGATTAGACAGTGGGCAGCTGCTCAGAGTTGCCCAATAATCTCATTTCCAAAATCTGCCTTGGTATCTTTCCATTAAAATTCTTTCAAAGATGGGGTGAGCAAAAGGGCACTTATGAAGGTAAGTAGCCCGGTGACTGGCCTTCCCAACATTAGCCGTCTCTCCCGTGGTCATACGTAATAATGTTTCCTCCCATCAGGCAGCCACTGTGACCTTAAATTTCCCAACTAAGAAGCTTAGAGGGCTGACAAACATTTTCAGCATTTCATCAAATTTTACTTTGAAGTTGTGCTCCCTGTAGATCCAATCACTGTGGAGACCATTATTTTTAAGACTCGTGAATCATTCATTTAGCAAGACTCTCTCTCATTCTCCTTTAACAAGAAATGTTCATTTTGCTTTCAAAGAATAAAAGGCATCATTCTTTAAATAAAAGTACTCACTGAAGGGGGTAATTCAGCCGCATTCTTTTCTCTATTCATCAAACACAAGACAAGTCCAAAGGGCAAAACCCCAATGCACATCAAAGATAGCATTTTAAGTTTAGCAAGTTTCCACAATTGAATCAACTTATTAGGATTTGTACATCCAGCTGACCTCTGTCCTCTCCATAAGAGCGACAGCGAGTTGTCGGTGGGATTAGTGCTGCTGTTTTCAACCCAGCTCAGAGGGAGCATGACAGGCCAAGAACTTATCTTTGAAGTTGAGTATAGAAGGACTGTGTTGGCTTGACCTTGTGTGCTCGCTGATTTTCCAGCTGTAGAGCTGGCTCATCTCTGTAGGCGCATCTCACCACAATAGAGGTCAGGGGCCTTTTTGTACCCTTGCTGTCTCTGGACTTGTCTTTTTTTTGTGTTTCTCTATGTTTAGCATGTCCGTCATTTACTTTCTTTTGACTCATTGTTTTAGTCAGTTCTGAGAAGGTAAGTCCACCTGTCCACTGCATGCACCCCTCCTGCTAAAGTTTGTGCTTTCACAATAAATACATTTTATGTTTTTTTTTACTTTTGTAAAAAAAAATTTACAGAATTTGTGCCTTTACAAGTACATTATGTAACTGGATGCTGGTTAAAGATAATTCAGTCAGAGAGTGAGACCTCTGGGGATCAACTGTGCAGCAGGTGTATAGGTGCACACCTGCAAATACACCATTCAGCCACGACATTGAAACCAGTAATTGGCTTTAGTGATGTGGTTGATAGATGTAGGATTTGGTCATGATATTTTAGAGGGTATAAAGTTGAGTGCAGACGGGGGGGGTGTTAACGTTACACTGCTTTATAAAATACTCCCTATGGATGGCTGTCAAGTCATACTGAGAGACTGCAGATGTTGTGTGGGATCTCATTACACAGATTGTGGTTAATGTGTTCTGACTCTGACGTCATTTACATGAGAACACATGGGCAAACGGTCTCGTCTAATCAAGATCACACATTTTCAGCTGACACCACACCTGCTGATAAAAGGTCTTAACTGAGTTCTTTTAACCATAACAAAGAAAGAACCACGATGACTTTTTCACATGGCTATAGATCCATGAATACAGTTGTATTTTACTTTTTTTTTACCGTGGTCTAGATAGGTAAAGTGAAATGTAATAATGTATCAAAGCAATTATGGCAATGAAAGTGAATGGTTTAACCAGCAAAATAAATATAAACGATTATTGACTTCACGCTCACACCCAGCTTTCCTCACACGCACTTTCTAAACCAGTATGCAGAAGAACATGCTTGCCAATGTCCACTGAGATATAAATAGGTGCAAGTGTCATGCCAAACTACTCTGAGTACTGGGACAGGTAAATACTGAAGTAATGCATAGAACGCATGCCACTGAGCTGCTTTGGACTGTGATCTTATTACACATCAGATCAGCGCACTTCTCTTTTCTTCTGCTAAAACACATCTTATTTGATTACCAACATTTCATTCAGATCTCTGTATCTAAAGTAATCCAGAAAAGGATTATCAAAATGTATCCAAATATCAAATCCAGCACTGTTCAGTACATTTAACAATTCTACAACAATGTGAAATCTGTAAAACAAGAAAAACATTGCAAACAAGTGCAAGGGAGAGCAAAAAAGGAGTAAGAACAGCAGGGGAGTGTGCTAGGAAAGGTACTAATTAAGCTTTGACTTGGTTCACATTAGGTCACAGTTGGAGGAGTCTTGTTCTTGCTCATGAGGTAATCCCAAAACCCAACACACATCAGCCCTTCCCAGTCTGTATCCATGCTCCAAATAAATAACACTCCATCAAACTGCCTTTGTTTTCTTTCTTCATCATAGTTATTTCAGCATGTCTATTGGAGCATGCAATACTATGTTTTTTCGATTATCACGTAGTTCTCTTACAGTGTGTTTTCTGTGTCTTTACCTTGTAGTCTTAAATGTTTTTTGCTGGATATTCTTGAGGCCATGTTGCCTCCCTGATGTGAAAACCAGAGAGAGGGTGCTGGGCTTTGGACATAAGATGTGGATTTACTACGTTGACAAGTGGGAGCTCAGAAACTCATTACTGAACCGATGAGAGGATCTTTCCACTCCTACCCACAATGCACCCCTGGAAAGGCAGAGGAGGTCATACTTTTCTTGGTTCCTGTGAAGCAAGAAGGATTATCTTTAGTTTGACATGAAAACATGTGAAGTTACAGACAGACTCAGTCGCTGGCATATTTAGCTGCCAACATGTTGTTTTCTGGACGGAATCATGAAAGCTGTGCTGCAGGTTTTTGTTAGCATCGTAACTTTGTTAGATGCAATATCAGATGGACAACACAACAAGGATTATGTCAAAATGCAGTATTGACAAAGTAACACGAGAACAAGATCAGCAGCAAGGTCATACAGAATATTTTCTTTGTGGACTGTAGATTCTACATTAGTGCTACTTCTAAAAATTTAGTAGCTTCATCTATTGTGAAACAACTGAGCTTCACCCAGCTCCCCTGCGACCTCCATGTGGGGGATGGGCTCTACAGTGTGTGAGGTGGCTTTTGTCCCTTTGCTTACTGTACATATGAATGGGGCTGGACTGGAATGTCCAACCTCATGAATGTCAATTGTCTGAGGCCTGAGTTAAGGAGCAGGCTTCTCTGGTTGTGTAGGAGCAGACAATAGAGATAGAGCACAGAGTGAAGAGGAGAGCAGGGGAAATGAACAGGAAGAGATGAGCTACCGGAGGACAAGTGTGAAAGATCAAGAGCAATAGAGACAGAGCATGAAGATGAAGAAAATGGAGGAAAAATCCACAGAGAGACTATGCATGATGTTCTACTCCTGCAAGGCTTAGCTGGCCTTTCCTCAACCACCACCTGCTCCTCTTTAAGCACATCCTGTCATTTAATACCTAATCCCTTCATTCAGTCCAGTCTGTTTACTAACCATTGTCTCAACTCCCTTCAAGCTGTGGTCAAGAGCTGGTTCAAAAGTTCGCGGTGTATAAAGAGCACGCACTCTCGGTAACAGAGGGCATTGTGAGTGCGTTCGCCCCTGCCAAGCAATTGTCTGAGACAGAGAGAGGGAGACAGTGTGCGTGCAAGTGAGGGAGTCTATGGGTCCTAGCTTTTGATGCCAACATCAGTTACTTTCATTGGGGACAGCTAATTGGACTACAGTGCACTATAAGATGCCTTGAATTACCAATAGATGTAATGTAAAGAGAGAGATTTGATATGATTTGTGTCACTGCCACACACTGTATGTCACATTATAAAGAATGCAACAGTACTTTTTATTCATTTGCCTATTCTGAATACCACTGAACAATTTAACAAGTCTCAGAGTCTACAGTCATGCTATCACCTCTGTGAGGGTAAACTTGAGCTAAATGCTTAGCATGCCAACAAGCTCACAAAAGACAACACTAAAATGATGATGTTTAGTGTTTATAAAGTTTACCCTCAGGGGACCACCTAAGTGATAGGATTCATCCTCTGGGGACCAGGAAGATCTGTCCAAAAATTCATCGCTATCCATCTAATATGCTGACATATTTCAGGACCAAACCAAACCACTGACAGACAGATATTGCCTTGCTAACTTGGTTAAAAAGAACTGTTGTGTTGTCGATATGAGTGCTAACTGTCTATGGATAAGTGTAAAGTAGGAAGTGCAGAAGTGCAGAGGCACACATGCTCACTCAACTAAAAAGAGTCAAACCACAAGATTATACAAATGAGTGGGATCTGAAAAAATAGGAGGAGTAGTCCAGTAATCCTCAAAATGCATAAATTTACTTTTATTGGGCTGAAACATGTTGGTGCTACTCGACCCTTAAACTTTATGAAAACACTCTAGTCGACTCTTGGAGCAATCTTTCGTGCTTGGGTAGGCAAAAATAATTACTCCACAATCTCCCTGTAGCTTACTTTGATTTTTACCCAAAGTATGCAATTTTCAAAAGAAGACAAGAGCTCATTAGGAGGAACAGTGGCAAGTGCATTTGAGAAGACGTTTCAGATGAATACATGGTGTTTCCCCTTTTATCAGTCCCAGTCTCTGTGAGAGGACATCCCGGCTGTTTTTTATGAGCAGGATGTCCTGTGTCAGCTCAGAGGACTGACTCTCTTTTGTCAAGCCTCAAGCTCTAAACAACTAAATTGAACCGCCCCAGCCCCAGAGAGCCGTAACTATCTTGCTTTATCTAGCTTTTTTTTCCACTGCGGGGTTTGTCAAGCTGCTCACCAACAAAGCCACCAATTCTCATTATGAACGAAAACAAGCCTCAGCTCTTCTGAAGTGGTGTGTGTGTGTGTGTGTGTGTGTGTGTGTGTGTGTGTGTGTGTGTGTGTGTGTGTGTGTGTGTGTGTGTGTGTGAGCTCTGAGGGAGGACATCAAAAGAGCGGTGAGAGTGACAGCTGGTCCTCCTCTTGGTCAGGCCCCCTGATAAGATCAGAGTGACAGGAGAACATGGGACCCAACAGGTACCTCCCTCTCGACCCAGCACCCTCCTTGCTGCTCCCATATGGCCACTAACAAGTCCCTCACCTATCAACATGTCAATTCCTCTTTGACTCTGTGGTCTTTTCTTTTCTTTTTTTTTTTTTCAATTTGGCCTCCTAAAAGGTGAACATCAATATCTACACTATTTATTTCTGGTAAAAGCTTGTATTTATTTCTCACCTGTAGAGCTACATGAGCATTTCATCTTTGTTTTCGGGCTATCTCTACTCATCACCTCCACACTATTTGTCTGCCCTTCACGTGTGACTGCTCTTCTTCTACAAGATGCCATAAACCCGTTTGGAGTATGTTCACAATGACCACTTGAAAGCTGTGGCTTCCTACAGCTCCAAGCCTAATGGACTCTAGTTGTCTAACAAAAATATTTTAGACTTTGGGAAAAGGATCCCACTTGGCTCTTTATAGTAGACGTGCTCTAGTTAAAGACGGGCTCAGCTGGCGTGTCGGAAAGAGTCAATATTCTATTAATTTTATAAGCACGAAACTGTTTGGTAAGCTCACCATTTTATGGCTCCTCATCCTCCTCTTTCACTTCCCTAATTTATCCTGTTTAACTATTGTTTTAATTGCTTCTTCAGGATGTGGGAAAAACAAGAACAGTGTTGAAGTACTGATCTAAATTAAAATGAAAAAAAAAAAAATCACATACACATTCTTTTTCCAAAGCATGGGAGACCATCCAATTAAATCTTATTCAGCAGGGGGGGAAACTGCTTGTTATGGGGGAAACTGCAGCATTTCCTTAGGGTCAGTAGCTTGCTGTTTGGTTTGTTTTGCCTTTGTCTCCCAGGTATAGTTAGTGGTTAGCTTGCACACCCCCATCTCAGACAGGTCCCAGCTCGCAGGTGGAGTGGGAAAGATTCAACAGTGAGAAATTGTGGGGGATAATAAGGCTCTGTCTTCAACACAGTCTGAGTAAGATATATAGTATAGTACAGTGTATCTTCCTTTTATCCTGTTGTTTTGCATTAGTATCTATTTCACTGTTTTTTTTCCCCTGCATTTCCCAAGGCAAAAAGCAAACAAACACGAAATTGAGGAGCAGACAAATGTAATTTCAGCTGGCTCCACTAACACGTTGCGGGACACCCTGAGGTCTTGTCTGTGGACTGATTTGGACAGGCCGGCCCCTTTCTCAGCGCAGGGGTCAGGGAGCATGCAGGGAACAGACTGAGCCTTCATGCGCTATCAAGTCTCTGCACCTATAGGAAACACGTTTAGGACAGACAGGTTCAAATAGCTGTCACCATCAGACTGACCAGTACCAGTTTAGTTTATCATAACTGGTATGAAGGCATGCAGTGTTATATAAGGCATGCATGATTCAGAACATGAAAAATGAACACCAAAATATTTAGAGTTGCACGTTGTTTTAAACTGGACCATTTCACGCTGAAGAGGGCAAAAGTTTCAAATGATGCATGGTATTCTCATTTGTGTATATTATACTGATGCATGAGTCTTTGAAACATGACACAAAAGCAACTGGTGGGGGAGGGCTGGCCTTAACCCTTTGTTCTGGGGTATTAGGGAAAGTTGAAAGGGAAGGCTTACAGACAAGAAATGGATCTTGTTGTGAGCAGGGATAAAAGGTATTAAGAAAGGATTTATCAGAAGAGGGCAATGCGAAATACTGTCGTTTAATTAATTACTGTAAGTTGATTTGTAATGGATGGACAGGGTGTTTCACAGTGATACCTAAAGGCAACATATGGCAAGCCTTCCTTTATCTGCTCCTGGCTGTTAGCACCACAGCTTCCTGGCATAAATATGTTAAAGGGGTGGCAGCTGAACTTCCCTTTATGGCTCTTGAGATAAACATTAACACCTGAGAGTGAATGTGCTTCAAGATAAACCAAGATTAGAATTTTGATTTATGTTATGGTGGCAAAGATGAAGGGACCTTTGAAGAAATTGTCTCACATCCTGGCCATGGCTAATGTTTCATCATGTCATCAGCAGAGAAATGGATAAATCTTTAATATCTAGACCACAGCTCTGTGAAAAGTCCCCCCAGAGGCCTGGATGATGACATGTGGATGATATGTTTATATGGGGTGTGTACTGAGGCAGTAAATCACCAAAGGCCTGTAGTGGAAGGAAGGATGATGGTCTGTATGGGGCCCCATGTGTTTTTAGAAAGTAAATGGGGCTAGTTTGGGGGTAAACTCTGTCACTTTGAGAGAGGTTGACCTGGCAGGTTTGACCCCAGAGCTCCTTTGAACAGGACAACCCAGGGTGACACTCAAGGCCAGTTTGTTGAGGGATTTGCACATGAAGGACAGAGGATTTAGAGGCTCTCAAAGTAGGACTGCAACTGAGATCCCTCATCTTTCTTTTTTTTTTTTTTTTGCACGTGCCTTACACTAGAGTAAAAACAGATGAGGTTCACGTGCATCAAAACATGATTCCCTTGGAGAGTCGAACATATGAGTGTTTGAGTGTGTTTTTACACATATCCTGATGAGGTCAAGTTTGAAAATCAAAGCATCCTTGAAACTCTATCTAACGTCAGTTAACCATATGCTCGGTCGGCATTGATAGGTCCTGACTATCTACACACTTCACAGAAAAGAGTTAAATTGATAGAATCAGCGGCTACATGACAGGTTTATTCATAGAAAGTGTACAGTATGTGATACCGATAAAAGCAGAGCAAAAGGCTGTCAAAGAGCCATAAAACACTTGCTAAGACTTTGCTAGTACAAAGTAACTGTGAGTGAGTGGGTGACTGAGCATTTAAAACATATTAAGCAAACTCAGACTAAAAGCAGCTCTATATTTCTAGCTAAAGTGTTAATTTCAACAATACAGGTTTTCTCATATGCGACGGTAGTGAGGTGTTTCACTTCAAAACAACAATTATGGTATTTTTCCATGGGAACTCTGCGCAATGTGACCTCAGTTAGGATTATGTAGTCACGCTACTTCATGGCGCCACTTAACAAATGCCATAATCGTTAAATAAATAAGACAGAAGATGACAGAGGCCTCTGAAAGCCTCATTTAGTAGAGTTTGACACCACCACACTCATGCCTCCCTAGCAAATCCATTCTATTGATCAGTGCTGGGTGTGCTTTAGCTGGATCAATGCCCATCCCTTTTCACTGCTCTTGACAATCTGCACCAAAAGCATATCCTCCCTCGGTGAGATTGACGACAGTAAAGACATCCTCTGCAGGGTGGGTGTACGGATGTGGATTTTTCCTCCTCTGGCCAGTGAAGCTATTAAAGCCACAACTAAAATGGATGAAAAGAAAGAGAAGGATGGGGTAGAGACAGTTTGGGAGAGAAAGGACCCAGCTTTGATGCCGGCTCTGTGTGGATCTGGCGTCCAGATGACCTGTGTTTACAGAGCAGATTAGCCTTGACAGTTGTTTCTGAGAGGGGAGAGGGACTAATCTAAAGATGTCTGGAGATCCTCAGCCATCCAACATAAAGGCCACAGAGCAGGAACACTGTGTCAAAAACACACAGAGCAGTTCATCAGGCCTTATCTCAAGACTCCAGTGCAAAGATCCATGGAGCAGATTAGAGTGTTTACATTTAGTTGAGATTTTTATCCTGAAATTCCTGTAGAATTAGGCATGCTGTGAGAGCCAAGAGTGGATTCCTGCCTCAAACAAATTGTGTGTCCCTGCAGCGACAACCTTTATTTTGGTGGTTTGACAGACAGTACATAAACTAAAGCTGCACGCTCTCGCACAGAAGGGCACTGCTTGGGCATATCTCAGTGTGTATCCACCTAACAAACAACCCAACTCTCCAGGAGATCCACTATGTGTTGTCATGGCAGTCCTCCAAACACAGTAGGGATGTATTTAGGGGCTTTGTATTTCCTGTGTTTACCAAGCGTCTTGGGCAATCCAGCAGTGAGGCACTGGAGGCTGTTCTCCACAATGGCATCAGGGAAGTCTTGGGATCCTCTGTGGAGGAACAACACACGCATAGATGGGAAGCTAATCTCAGATGACAATGGTGTGCAAGGACTGAGCTGTTATGTCACTTTTCCATCGTATTGGGTAGAATGCTAATCACAGAAATCCTCTCCACCCTTTCCCTTCCTCCCCACAGCTACTTACCTCACCCATCACATCAGTAGGCAGGACTCAACATTTGGCACATTCTTACGTAGACGTTAACAGATCTCTCTGTGCCATAAGTGGATTTGTCAACCAGGAAACCAGGCTGTATTTATAGAAGGAACTAAGTAAGGGTCTGAGGACAGTAATCTGACCTGTTTTAGCCTGACATCAGCTAATATAGCTAACTGCAATCTGGGTTGCTAGTGTAAGTGGCTTTTCCAGGTGTGAGATCAATTTCTCCAAACATTGCTCCTTCTCACCAAGCACGCATATGCACAAGTGATGGACTACTGTAAATCCTTTATGCACCATTGAGTTTGCTGGAGTGGTGGCAAGGGAATAACGGTCATCAATCACCTATTGTAAACATCAGCTCAATTAAGAAGCGATGTGTGTTGGTGTTTCGCATAATGAAAGGGCAAGCCTGCTCCCCTGTTGATGAAAAGATTTTTACTGTTGAGGCTGTATACAGATGTCATTATGGTGGGTTTGTTAGCTCTCACTGGTGAAGAAATATTCCTACCATGTTTGAAGTGATCATTTCTCTCACATTGTTTGAATAAAAAATTCAAAACTGGCTAAAATTATATAGTTCTAGTGAAATATTCTTCACTCAAGTAAAAGCCAGGTGGTAAAAGCCTTAAATTTGGCTATATAGCATCACATTATTACAAAATTGTGAAAGTGGTTTGCATTTTGATATTATGATGTTATTTTTTTCACATGTATCTGTTTTAGCACTTTAAATCAACAATTTATCCCCTGATAAAAACAAAATAGGCTCAGGCTGGAATGACCAACATGATATGACATTTTGGAGTAATTGTAGTAAAGCTAGTGGAGTAGCTCAAGGGATGGCAATGTCGTTCTGTCTGTTGGTCTGTCTCAACAACTATTGGATGGACATTCATGTTCCCCAGAAGATAAATCTTATTGACCTTAGTGATCCCCTGGCTTTTCCTCCACTGCCCCAATCATATAAGAGTTTAATTTATCCAGTGAAATATTTCAACTTTTACTGGATGGATTAGCACAACAGTTTGTACATATATTCATGGTCCCCAGAAGATGAATCCACATTACCTTGGTGATCCTCTTAAATCACCATGAGTTTGACATTTGATGTTTTGAGTGAGATGTCTAAACAACAAATGAATGGATTGCGATCAGATTTAGTTCAGACATTCGTATCCCCCCTGATGAATTGTAATAACTTTGGTGATCCCTTAACCTTTCATTTAACACCATGTCATGTCAAATTTAAATTTGTCCAGTACTACTACAATACCTGCAAAATTAATCCTATTCCCATCCCCCTCAGCTGTACTTTGCATTTGGTGCTAATTAGCAATGTTAGCATTCTAACATGCTAAACTAAGATGATAAACATGATAAACATTATACCTGCAGCAGCATGTTAGCATATTCATTATGATCTCACCAGAGGATGAATACCTGGAACTCCCCAATAATCAGTTAGAACTGAAGAAGCCTTTCGGATGAGAGGCGAAATGTCTTCAAGAACTTCAAGCAAGTCCAGTTGCCTTCGCATAGCACTTACAGAATACCATGACCTGGATGACTGAGAATCTTCACAGACACATTAATTATGAGTATATTATGATGACATTAGCACTTAGTTCAAAATACCGCTGTACCTAAGTACAGCCTCAAAGGAAGTCAGTCAAATGTTTGATTTCTGTTGCCTAAAATAGTTACCAGTTGAGCTGGCGTGTTAGACACAATTGAAAGTAATTTAAACAAAAATCACAGATAAGATAGGGCTTGTCTTGTGTGGTATTTGGACACAGAAGCTAAAAGGTGCATTCATTTCAGTGAAACTCAGATGTAAATGGAAAGCATTCTCCGCGGAGGGTAATGTTTAAAGATCTCAATTCCTTACCAATCTTAATGTATTTATGGGTAACTAAAATCTGAAAATATATGTTAACAATGTCAATTAGATACTTATTACTACAGGAAAATAAGTTCAAAGAGCAGTCAGCTGACTTTTACTTCACTACACATTCCTAGTGCTCTGCCATTTCCTCATAACATATCTGACTTTGCAGCCCCCTGCACAGTCCCATCCTTCATCCCTGGATGAGCTTGTTGTCTAATGAGGGGGCTTAAATTCAGACCCATTACTTCACCACTGTTCAGAGCCTGTCTTTCCCATCATGTTGTTCAGCCTTTTGCTCTTGCCTTCCCTCTACTTTACTGTTCAATGTGGTCTGAAAAGCAAGCACTGTGTGAACTCAGTGGAGGCTAAACTCCTGCACTACTTGGGTTTAAAGATAGTAAAGGATGCACCGGGGCATTCAAAATAAAGTCTGTGAGAAACCCATCAGTCCTGCAAAGCGCTAATCTTTAAAATTGCGGTCGCTGTATTCTCAGAAGTGCCTAGTCATTATAAATTGTATGAGTATTGTTGAGTCTTTATCGCGTGATGTAAGAGGGGACTAAACTTTACTAGCCTCAGGCCACACCATAATACCGCTGAACTGTCGGAATTCCTGATTTAATTTGATTTGCTGTCAGTACAAATGTGCAGGAATGGGAGAACCGGTAACTACCCTGTTTCAATATATTATCCTCAAAATGAACTCAAAAAGGAAACTGGTATTTTCCATCATAATGTAGATTTATCAGGCAGGTTTGCCACATAATAAGTGGACAATCAGCAGAATTGGACCAAAAACTGGTCAGCTTGTGTGCACCCCCATTTGAGGCGCTTTTCTAAAGCAGATTATTGAAAACCTTAGCTTGGAATAATTATGATGCATTAAATCAGCCAAAAAATGTCATAAACATTTATTATGATTTATTATGATTGCCTTATAGTTCATCTGCATTTAAATGCTAGAGCTACCCGACCTGGACTTATCAATATTGCGCAACTGCACCCATCTTGTTGTCCCACTAAAGTAATTACAGGGTAAGCAATGCAATCAGCTTGTGATATTCTAATGATAATGCTAAGGATAAAAGGTCCCACATACAGGTTATCAACATGTAATTACATCCATTATGCTGTCAAAACAATGAAAAAGAAAGCAATAGGCAAATTTATCCAAGCTATATTTATTGACATAAAAATAATTGCAAAGTAAGATTCAATGCCATTGATCAACAAACTTCACGTAGCTCAGAGAGAGCGTATTCTGCTCTGAGTAGACAGGGATAAAACGAGTTCCTCTTTACACACAAACACAAGTCCCTCTTGACACACAAACACAACATGTCTGAATGAGTTTTGGTGTGAGGCTTCTACCTCATGGTGTGAGGTGCTTTTTTCATATAACACCCTTTCACCAAATGTCAATTGGCAAATAAGCCAAGCCCACCCCCAAAGAAGACCCTGATTAGGCAGACTATTCTCTTTAAGAACAGGACACAAGAGGATGCTAAATGTAGGCAAATAAAGAATTATAGACCTTTTAATGGTTGCTACCTTACACAATACTAATCATTTAAAATCCTGCAAACACACATATGCAGATGAAGACACACAAATACACAAAGCAAACACACAGCCACTATCTGCATGACAGTTGTCTTATTTATGGTTTACTTTTAACACAAAAACGCAGATGTTGAGTGCTTAAAATGTTATCATCCAACAATCACAATATGAATGGAGACAAACAAGCAGAGGAAATACGCTAACATATCATCTGCAGTACAAAAGGTCCTCATCTATGACAAGATAAAGACACAATGGGACCAATGAGCCTCTCTACAAGCTTCTGGTAAGCGGACAGCATTCCTTCATTGGCTTTTGAACCTTCTCTGCTGCAGGCCTTTTCTGCGACTCCAAGACTACTATTGTTCCAGTGTGGTCATCAACAATGACTTGGGTGTTTATATAGCTTGTCTGCAGCTGAACGCTCCCCTGATTCTTGTTTTGCCATTTGAACAGGCCTGAACGACACACCCTACATCACTACTGCTCTCTCTGGGAAGGCAAGAGACACCAGCCACAGACCTGTGTGAAAAAACCAAGACATCCAAAATGCTCAACTGCCAAAGGACAATTATACAAATAGAAACCATTCAGCATATATCATTCATGACAGCTACCCGAAAAACTATAGTTTTTGTTTTGTGTGTGCTCTGGTGAATGCAAACGCTTTCATAGAAAAAAAGTTGCACAAACAAAATCTCTCTGAGAGTCGTGTTTTAAATTTTACCTAAAAACAAGTGCCAGTCATAGAATTTGTTAAATATATACTTATACTTCTTATGCACAGTGCAATTAATACACATTTTCACTGCCTTAAGTATTGCCTCAGACTTTAATTTAGCTTTTTGACAAGCAATGACCCAATTACCTCTACTCAACATGTTCACATAGGACAGCCAGTCACTGGGTTCAACCCCACAGGTGTCCAGAGTGCAAGCCCAGAAACATCAAAAGACATCTTTTATGATCCTTTTTATGGTCTACTCGCTTTGCCAATTCTGTTTGCCCATCATGTCTTTCTTAGTGCTAAATGAAGCATCTTCTAAGAAGAATAGCAAGTCAAGCTAAGTAGGTATTTGCCATTTGGTTTCACAACATTAGAGATAATTGCTCTGTTGTTATTATATGCCGTAACGTATTTATTCTGCATAACACTTGGCCATTTAAAATGTGTAAAATATTCAGTCTCCCTCTTTAAAGACACTCAACTGAGTACATTGTAGGGAAATAATATAAGAAATGTGGTAAAGAGAGGGGAGCAAAAGAACAGGTTATGTGACTAATTATAAGTTTCAGGGACAGGCAACCATTTCCCATGAAGACCTAGGAGAACTCATTTGTGTACTATGGCCAGTTTTAAACAGATTATTTTCAAAACTACCTTCAACATGTTTGCAGTGTAATTATATGGTATTAAAGTGGCTTATTCAAAATATAATGTGAGTATTTAGCATAAAATGTATATGATACCAGCCATAATCACGTAAGACAAAATACACAAACACTGTATGTTCATGCAAAACATAATAAATTGTACATTTTACACTTTATATAATTCTTTTACTGTGGGTTTTGTTCATACTGGATAATATGTGGGTTTTATTGAAACCTACCACTGCATCAGGTGCATTCACTGATTAATTCCTCCTCTACCTGGCTGACAGTGTATTCATCGGTGTACTAATGAGTTTGGCTGGAATGAAAACCTAAAGACTCATGGTTTTCCTTGGCATATGGTCGCTCATCCCTGCCCCAGACAGTAATGAATAGCCACTTTAACAGACTGACTGAGCTATCCACCAGAATAACAATGCATATCCGATTCTTTATGGCATCTAATTTGTGTCCAAGACCAGGCCGTGCTGTCCCTCCAGCATCTGCACCTCCGGTCTATCTGCACACTCTGAGGGGATTGCCTTCCCCCTGCTGCGTCCACTTCTTGTGCTATGTTCCTGGAAGACTGCATAGGAGTAATCAATGACTCATGTGTCCGGATTACTACCAACTCCCTATGGGGCACCTTCAAAGGGCTCCGGAGGAGATGGAGAGAGGGAGCAGTCATTGCCCTCCATGGGGTAATTACAAGTTGGGCCTCCATGGTTTCTACTCCCTTTCTGTGGAGAGTCAGTCTTAAAGACAGACCAGTTAACAATTCAGCCAGTCCTGTTAGCGCAGTGGGAGGCTCTATCCCACCACTGATCACCGACTGGTGGTGCATGCCATCCAAAATTATACAAATCCACCCTCATGCAAACACAAAAACACACGCTTGTAGCACTGTGTTTACTAGGTGACAGTAACAGAGGAGGAGAACACTGGCAAAGACAAAAGGTACTAAAGAGAAAGACAAGGAGATATTCTCAGGTTTGGTGCAGCTGAGTACACGCCTGTCTATCCCAGGAAAACAAACAGAGTGTTTGAATGTTCATGAATTAAAAGGGCCATAAAACTAGACAAACACACTTAATCACTGTCTGGCTGTTTTTAGGCCTTCTCTTTTTCTCCATTACTTCCACTTATGGCTTGTAGATTAATATGAACACGTCTCTTACATTTCTTACCGCTGAAATTCAAGTCCCAAATCACGCGGTTGGTTATTTTGTCTTGTTACAGTAAAATACATTGTAACAGGTCTTAATAGAACCAGCAGTGTCAGATTTCCAAACAGCAGACTTCACAATGTTATGTATGTTAGCAGAATTTTCTTGTCCATTTTCATATGAAGGCTGTCCGCTCTGTCAACACTGCAAAGGCCACAGTTGTAATTACTGTTATTACAGTTTGATCGGCAGTTGCGTAACTGAATCCAATGTTATGCATGTGTTGTCTATTTAGATGTGATCCTTTATCATTATGACTGTGAAAGATGGTTAATTAGTGCTTAAAATGATGACTACATGGAAAGTTTACCAGGAGTGGTGGCATGGAGACTGTATGGCTGATGCTGTCTCTGGGTTAAGACTCCAGTAAACTCTGTCTGCACGGTAGCAGAGAGGGGTGATCAGAGACAACAGTCATTAACTTCCTGTAATGAGGGAGAATAATACAGCAGCAGTGTGTGTGTGTGTGTGTGTGTGTGTGTGTGTGTGTGTGTGTGTGTGTGTGTGTGTGTGTGTGTGTGTGTGTGTATTTGCCTGCCTGTAACCTGTGTTATGGTTGTCAGTCAGGGGATTCCCATGCAGGTCCTGCAGCTTTTCTGAATGAAAATCCCCCTGTTGCCTAAAAAGAAAATATAAAAGAGACCAGGCATCCATAATGTTTGCACTAGTGCCATTGTTCATACTGTTGGCAATAGAAATTATTCTGCTGTGCTGCACTCACATAAATGCTGGCTCATGTTTACCATGTACACCAGTACAAAAACAAAAAGTTCAAACTATTTTTCATTCTTTCATTATCTTTAGCTATGTTAATGTAGTTTCTTTACTTACCACAATATTTATATAACAGATTACTTTAAATTTCTCATTTTTGTTACAATAAATATAAGAATAAAATCTTTGAAACACAATTCTGTCCTCAAGCATATCTATTTACATGTGGTGTAGATACAGAGCCTACAGTATGTCATTTCAAACAAACAAGAAGAAATCATTATCCGCTCCTGCCCTCTTGTGGACAAAATGTAAGCAGTCCATACAGTAGACTGGCATCCACTGGTGATCTGGTTCAAAAGGAACAGGAATCTGTACTTTTAATTTATAAACTATATACGGACCAGTTAAAAATTAAAGGAGAATCCAACATGAAGTGTCTAGTAAGGTGTTGGGCCACCACAGGCCCCAGAAAAGCTTCAGTGTGCTCTACTGGAGGAATGGAACACCACTCTTCCAAAAGATGTTCCCTCATTTGGTGTTTGATGATGGTGGTGGAGCGCCGTCCAACATAGCATACGATTCACATCATTTTCACATTCCTCAAACCATTCAGTGGCCCCTCATGCCTTATGGATGGGGGCGTTGTCTTCTGGGAAGAGACCATTACCATCAGGGTAGAAATTTTCATCATAGGATAAAGATGATCACTCTGGACAACTTTGTATTGATTTGCAGTGACCCTTCCCTCTGAGGGGACAAGTGGACCCAAAGAATGACAGTAAAATGGCCCCCACAGCATAGCAGAGCCACCAGATCCCCTCACTGTAAGGGTCGAGCACTCAGGCCTGGACCGTTCTCCTGGTGTACGCCACACATGCACTCGTCCACTTGTTGAGAACATGGTGAAGGATGACTCATCTGACCAAATCACTTTTTTCCAAAACTCTTTGGACCAGTGCCTTTGGTTTTTTCACCACTGAACTCTCAAAAGTGCGTTCATCTTTGTAATGAGGGGTTTATGTATTGGATCCCTACTAAAATATCCCTCTCCATGTAACTGTCGACGGACTGTTCTTGCTGACACAACCTGATGACGTCCTGCACTGACATTCTCAGTCAGTTGAGGAAGAGTTGCTCTGCTGATTTTTCCTTCTATATCGCACTGATGCACAAGCATCAGAGTCATCAAATGTGCCTGTGGACCACAATAACTGAACCTATTTTCTGACGTCTTGCCCATAGATCTAAATGCAGATGTCACTTTAGTCACTGGTCCTACTGAAACACCAACCAGATGAGCAGTCTTTGTGACTGAAGCTCCTGCCATCTGTGCCCCAACAATGAAACCTCTTTCAAAGTCCTTTTTCTTTTTGCCATCTTGATTTGTATCACGATTTAACTGGGCCTGCTCAGCATTTTTATACAGGCCACAGAGCATGATTGGATGTTAACTGTTTAATTGTACCCTGCATTGCACCTGTGTGGAAACATCTGCATTCGTTATGTTCCTCAACTCATTTATTCAGGGTTTTCCGTTTTGTCACCCGTCTTTATATTAGTTAGTTATCAGCTATACCTATTTAGCGACCTGTACTAACAAATAAAATGTGGTGCTGTACTATAATTGCATTAAATAAAATAAATAAATAAATAAAATCTTGTTCACTCTATGGATGGAAAAAATTACCAAAATATCCTACTCAACATTCTGCCAAAAATGGAATTCTTTATTATATACTCTATAATTATACCAATTTTTCTGATGTGAAAAGGTCAAAGTAGAAAATGGGCGAATTTTGACGTTGCATATGACATTAGGCTACTTAATACAGGAAAAATTACCTGGAAAAAGGAAACATACTCTTATAGATTGGATTTTAAAGTTATCTAGGCTTAAAACAATTTATATGCTGAAATGATCTTTGTTATTTAAAAAAGACTCTTCTCCAGGTAATTTTAACAATGAGAGTCATGTATAGCTTGAATATGGATCAAATGGGAACCAACTACGGATTGTCAGAACCAATAAACTGTCTATTACAGATGGGTATTTATATGGTAACAGTAATGCAAGCAGTTTGCGTCATTGCTTGGTGACAGTTTCCATGCTGTCAGCCCCTAAAAGCTAAATCCCGGAAAGTCGCTTCGTATGTAGTTATGCAAGAACCATTAACTACCACTCCTCGGAAAAGCACTCTCTCCCAGTCGGGCACAAACCTTGACTTGGTGATTTGTCTGACTGTCCTTGAAGGCAGCATCACACCCAAATTTTTTTTCCCAACATCCGGGTGCTTTGGAGCTAACCAGTGTGTGTGGAAACTAGGTAAGGAGGGCAGTGGAGAGCGGTAGAAAGGCGGACTGATGACAGCTGTCAGTGTGGACAAAAACACAATCAATCTCTGAAGAGAAGCCGAATGGCTCTCCCCTAAACCTCCAGGAGAAAAGGGACAACACCTTGGCACTATCGCGGGTTATTAAAAGGTGTCGCGAAGGTAAAAAATATGTATTTTTGGGATATGAAATGTGACGGGAGGATCAGTGCCAGTTTGCTCTGTTTGTCTCTCAGGAGAGTCGAGGTTACCCCTACTGGCTACCCAAGCTAACTATCCAGCTAAACAGGTCAGCTAGCCTTGGCTCCCTGTGTTGTCTTCGGTGCTGGGGGTCATCGCCGTGGGAAGGACATGTCCGGATAGTTGTCGTTTTTGTAGAGCGTTAGCTTCGGTGGAAGCACAATAAGAAGGGTCCTTAAAAGGGTAACTTTTTAATGGGAATTTCAGGGGGATGAAATGCTAGTTAGCGCCCGTAGTTAGCTTGCCAGGAGCTGGCTAACATCAGTCAACGTTAACAGTAGTATAATTGATTAGCTAACGCTAACAGGGCAGTACATTGGTGTAACTTCAGCTTTAACGTAGCTGGTGGTTATTATCCCTATGCCTCAATGGACATAGTATAGGGACAGTAATGTTTGCTTTGTTAGTGGGTGGAAAATTGTTCGAGCAAACTAACAATAACTTATGTTGTCATTTGAATGATCCCAATTCATTGATTTGCTAGCCAGCGTTTCCGGAGTGGTCAGACTGTTAATTTTGAATTTTGAATCCATGGGGTTTAGATCAGCAAATGTCTACAGGGAGTGCTCATTCTTCGCTTGGGTCGTCTGACTCAGCCGGGTCCTAAACTAGGCGTTTTCCACCCTGTCTGTACCAGCCAGCTACAGTGCTGTTCTATCGATGCGATCCGTTAACTTTGATATTGCCTAGATATCCATCAGACAGATGTTATCATGTTGATGATATTGGAATACTATTATAGCAGCCGTTGACGCAAGCCAAATTAGTGAACAATCGTGGGTTCAGATCAGTTTCAGACGTAGAAGTTATTGTTATCATCCCTCTGTAGACCTCATTAGCTGTTCGTTATTGGAATGTAATATTAAAATGCTGATTTACAAAGTTGCAGTGGTCCTGCATGTCACATTTAAAGCTGGTTCATGTCAGCAACAACTGTTTATCCAAAGCCCTTGTTGGTGCCATAGGTGACTGACTGTCGGTTTTTGCAGGAATGGAAGTAAGAGTTAGGGAGTGTACGGGTTGTTAGTGAGTCCATAAAGCCATAGACAGTGAAGCGTAGTTGAAACTGGAGACAGCCCTAATGCACATGTCATATTATTCTGACTCTAACACTTGACTTTATTTACCGCCATGTTGAAGCTTCTTTTTCCTCTACTTTTTATCTCTAGGTATTTACATACACTCTTGTGTATTTTCTGGCCTTATACATCACTGGTGGAGCTACAGTTGCAGAGGCAACATGGGGACACAAGGCTCTGGTAGAAAGCGTGCCCCTCTGAAAGATCGGTTCTCAGCAGAAGATGAGGCCTTGAGTAGCATTGCCCGAGAGGTAAGTTCATACCCCATCACATACACCCGGTTTGTCCAGTTTGGAGCATAGTGGGATGAACCTGGGTTACATTCTCCCTATATTGCTATAATCATGCATTGCTGAATCAATACTAATATTATTTTGTCCAGCTCAGGTTTTCTTGTTTATTCTCATCCAGATAATGGGCTCTTCAAGCATAGGTAGAGGATTGATTTGTCAATCTCTGATGTTGTTAATTTAGGCAGCAGCATCATCACATTTTAAAATAAAGGGAACATGAGTAGACTGTTGAAACCGTTATCAGCACTCATATGATTGTCTGACACTGCACCATGGCCAAAAGAGAGACCTTTTAAACTAATACATATTGATGAAATGTTTTACCAAAACCTGAAAATGTTTATGTTTATGAAGGCTAATTTTAGTTCTGTAACCCTTATCACATCAGTGTCACTACTTAAACCAAAGAAAATACTTTGATCAACTTCCAAGTGTTATGTTTTTAAATTGTGTGAAAATATTGAAGAAAACTTAAGTATTTAAAGTAATTATATCATTTTTAAAGTTGACTTAATATAAAATTCAAATCCAATCCAAATTTGGTCAACTTTTGCTCAGCAGTTTCTTTACATTACAGTCCAACAGGCAGTTAAGCGTTTGCTCTAATGATTGTGAAAATTATTCAGCTAGCATCTTTCAAACACAGATAGAACTTAATCATTATTCTGTACTTTTGAAAACCTAATGATTTGGAACAGCATTATGATATTTTGATCAAACTAAGAAATGGATCAGAAGTATTGAAAATGAGGTCAGGGATTAAGAAAAATTAAGTCATTCTGACGATGATTGACAGTTGTGCAGGTTTTTTTTTAAGGACATAAGCCAAAATTTAAGATTTGATCACAACTCTATAGATTGTAAGCCAGCTTTGAAAAAACTGAAATATTAGGGCACATATCAAATCGGCCTACCTTAGTCGTCTGTCTGTGAATATTAGGACTAGATTCAGATTTTAATGCAGAGTCCAATAGATCAGCAGATGATGTGTCATATGTCAGACTTTAGGCTTGCTTACAAAACTCTCGGCCAGTTGTTTAGTCAACCAGAGACAGAAAGGTATACTGAATCTGTTATGCAACCAATTATGTTAATTTGAAGTGTGCTAGTCCAAGTTGTGTCAGTAAATGGGCCTCTGAAGCATATCAAATATGTGGATATTCAGGTTTTGCTAGTCAATTGGTTTTTTAACCCAAGCAAGCGGAGACAGCTGGTTTGGACCACAGAGAGATTTTCTTGACTTGTAGTGTTTTTGTTTGGGGGTGGGGGGGCATGGGCAGGGGCAGATGAGAGAAGCTGCCTGGCCTGTAACAACTTGCCCAGGGTTTATTCCATTTTGTTCCACAGCAGGGCTGCCATTCCTTTGCCTTTTTTCCTAGAATGGGGTAGTTAAAAACATTATACATAAAGATCATTTTTCAGAGTTTAAAGGGGGGTTGTTTTTTTTGTTTTTTTTTTAAGTTTGGTAGGCATAGATAAAATGGCCACATTGTCTGCAGATTTATTGTGAAGGTTTTAGATCAAGTCAAATGATTTATTGCTTTTACAAGTGGAAATGTAACACTGGATAAATCAGTTTTTCATTCATATTTTCCTTGGCCCACTTTTAAGAATGCTTCATCTGTGCTGTTTGAAAGCTGTGCAGTGCCTCATTCTTGGGCACTAAGCACAAGGCTCCATTTGCACTCTTTATAGTCCTGCAGGCCAATCATAGAAACATGAGTCATCTGACCCTCCCAGTCAAGTCCTAAATCTGAATCTCTTTGTGGAGCAAACCAGAGATTAGATCAACTGTGCAGGGAGTTCATGGGGTCAGCGTCTAACTTGTTGCACATCACCACCCTCCCAAACAAATCTTCAAAACACTTCAGCTTCTGCTTAGTGTTTTCTGTGCCTGGTTAAGAAGAGTTAAAGCCTGCCTGCCTGTGCTTGGCACGGATCTCCGCTGAAAATGACTCTAAATTTGAGCCTGCACTGTCACCAGCTTCTTACATTACTGGACAGTCAGTTATGAATACCAGCAGCTTGCTTACAAATCTGACTGTGGCCAAGCGTTAGAATTAGATGATCATCTCATACCGGTTGTGCCTCAGATTAGGATCTAAGGGAGCTAATGGTACTTGAACATGGCAATCATTGACTTTTCTTAGTATACGGAGGGAGTGTGTTTGTGTCTAATCCGTAGTTCATAGTCCATATGATTTTTATTTGTTGTATCAACAAGGCGCTAATGCTATTGAAGGTGTCACACTTTCTTTTATCGTATGAGACTGTTTAGGCCACAGAGAACAAAGCACATACCTAAGGGCCTGTTAATAACTGGACAAGGACTGTCAATTTGATCCAACTCCCTGATTATGTAAGCTTTTTAAGAGTTGTATTTTGTTGTAAAACTAAGAAGTGTATGTCTTATTAAAGTACCACATAAAACACCAAGCCATCACCATGTTTAAGGACTGGTCTGATGTAATGTTAAAGGAGAGGTCCGTTTAGTCATTTACATAACATAGACCACTCTAGTGTACATAGAGTGACTGTACAAGCTTATTTTTAAAACTGACTATCTATGTATCTAAACAAATCTACCACTTTGTAGGAGCATTTCTGCATTTAAACATCTATTTTTTTTTTTTTTTTTCAGGATATTAATGTACTCCATTTACAGCAGCATTAACAGCATTATCTGCACCTTCCATTTAATGTATGCATTGTACGTGTATTTCTTACCAATGAAGCTGGAGATGCTTAATGCATTTACTAATTATTTAATTTTACATCATAAGTTTGCTGACTGCAAGTTCTAGTGCAGTTTCAATAGTGGAATATTGTGTTGATTATTTTGATTAGTGGTTAATCTGTTGATTAATTTTTGATTAATTGTGTAGTTTCTTACAACTTTCCAGAGCCCAGATGTGTCCAAGTTTCTTGTTTTGTCCTTCCAACACTCCCAAACCCCCAGACAGTAATTTTTAATATAATTTATAGTTATATAAAACGTTAAAAGTAGTAAATCCCTATATCTCTTTGGAGCTACCCTAACTTGGGTATTAGCTGGTATTTATCATACTCTGTGACTCTGAGTGCTCCAGGTGATCTCATGGTGGACTGCTGGACTCCTATTGCCCATAGTGCTGGAGGTGTGTTTGATGGCGAACTTCTGCTGCTCAGGTTACCCTCCCAGCCCCATGATGTGGCTGTCGGAGAGCTGGGGCCGGATGGGCCAAGCTATAGATAGGACAGAGACAGAGAGCTCAGCTGTGCTGCTGTGCAGAGCAGGTCATACTGTCAGACAGCTCGACAGGTGCAGTGCACAGGGCCAGCCGTCTCTCCTGCTTTCTCATTCAAGCGCTCTCACAACTTAACTTCCTTTTTCACCTAGTACAAATGTATGAATGCACACAGAGTAGCCATAGGGAATAGCTACTCTGTGTAGCCACATGGCATATACACTTGCAAAACAATGTTTAACCATAAGTGTTTCATAAATCTTACATAGTGAACTAGATCTTACACAGGAATCACATATCTTTGATGATATTTGTTGACATCAATCAGTGATGGTGAAATTTAAGAGTTGTGTATTAGCTATACAGACATGAATGTTTTTATGTGATAGTCATCATTTTATCTCACTCATCACCTCAACTTTCCCAAACAGTATCATGCAGGGTCATGGTTTTCACTCCTTGCCTTTCTTTGGATATGACTGTAAAACAAGATGGTTATTGTACTAAACTGAACTAAACTGTCCAACTGAATACAGGTTAATTCCTCCTACTATTAAAGTCTACCTAAACCTCCACCACAAGTGTCTTTTTCTGTTTTTATATTCAAAATTTGGTATTAACTAGATTTAAACAATCCTTTCACACAACAATAGATGTATAGGTAGAAAGAATCTGAATTTGGGGTGGTTGTTCACCATTACTATAAAACGATGTTTCTTCACTCCAGGCTATTATTGAAACAGGAATAGCCTATGCCCACAGGCCTTCTATTCTGGCAGTGCAGATAAGAAATTGCTGGAATGCTCAAAGTGTGTGTCTGCAGTGAGATACACACCATGCGCAGTATTTATGGACTGTCTTGTAGTTAGAGATAAAGGGCTGGGTTTCATTAGCAAGTGTGCCATTCTTTAGTGGTGGGATGTTTAGTTTTCAAGCATGTGCAGTATTTAATTAGTAATCGGGACGTAATGGAAGGATAGTCTACGTAGACTCCGCAGGGCTGAGTAGGGACTCGCCTAAATTAGCCCCTTCTGCTGAGGTACACTGTAAAATTAGCTCCTGTTCATATTCTGACTCAGTCGGGGGAAAATTCTGGGATGACTCTTCTCACTTTTCCCCCAGAGGAGAGTTTATTGGGCTTAGTTTAGCTTTGACTTCGACTTGTTTGTACTTCATAAGGTTCAGCTAGTTAGATATTGTAAAATCGCCTTCATGTTTACTGACTGAGCAAAACCACACTATTGTGAGTCACTTTGTTTTCTCTTAATACTGTCCTTCTCTGTCAGTTTGTTTGTGCACTATTGGCATCTCCCACATCAAGGCTTTAAATTAACCCGCCTGAAACTGATCGTTAACACATGTTGTTTGTGATGAGGCATCCCAAGCACTCGCTGTGGACAGGATAACAGAGCTCACAGAGGAAACTGGTCAACTAGGGCACACTACAGTATGGACTTGTTTGTTTTTTTGTTTTTTGTTTTTTGTTTTTTCTTTCTTTCCGCTGAAATGGTGTTCAGTTTTTGATTCTGTTTAGTTGTTTTGTGATGTACTAACAGGTTTTTCTGTTATTTGGTCCAGTCTATTTACTGTATATCAATGACGGTAGGCTAAAGTACATAGTGCTGAACTGTATTGCATTTTACAGAGAAAGAGCTTTCTGTAAAATGCAGTACAGTTCAGCATTATGCACTACATCCTCCAAAATGAACATAAAGTTGAATCAGCAACTCTCTAAAACAAAAACAAAACATTATAACTTGGATGTAGGTAGGATTTATTGGGGAACTATGCACTGTATTAGACTATATTAGTTTTACTTAGGTGTACTTGATAAACTGCCAACTCAGACTATCCTCTAGCATTAACATACTGCAATTTCTTGTTACTTATCAAAGTGTACAGCAATACCAGTATAACTGAGCTAATACTGGAGTAGGTTTTTGGTACAAGGAAAGGTATTAAAGACTTGACGCATTATTCTGATGCTGCACATTACCATCCTCTAAACTAACTTTAATATCTGAGAAAACAAAGCAGTTCTTATTTTTAGGATCTTTTTTTAATTTTAATTTTATTTTATATATTTTTAAATATCCTAATAATAAACCACACCAATCAGCACTACCATAAAGTCAGCCTCATCATCAAAGGGTTGGGTAATTTGGTTCCAGCAAGGGGAAGAAGCTGGACTCTCATAGGCCTTGACAGTGACACTTAAGAGACTGTAAAGAAATGAAATCAAGGCATGTGAACATTTTCCAGTGGAAGCGGATGAATTAAGTACCCAAATATACTCATGTTAAATCTACTGTGTGATTGTTTTTTGATTTAAACTGTCCACTCCGTTGAACTTGGGCGTGTCCTTAGAGAGGGGCACCTTTACCACTTTCCATTCACGGCTAACAAGCGTGTTCATGTTGTGTCTCACAGGCAGAAGCGAGGTTGGCAGCGAAGAGGGCAGCCCGGGCAGAGGCCAGGGATATTCGAATGAGAGAACTTGAACGGCAGCAGAAAGAGGTATGCAACACAAAATGGACCTGACTGGCAACGATGCACTGTGACCATTATTCAACCCAACAAGCGAGATAGTGTAATGTCCCATAACTGCTGCTCTCAACACAGATCAGCTGGAGAATGAATATGGAATTTGGCCTTCTTCTATCCTGTATATTTGTTGTTTTTACATGTACTCTGGCCAGATACTAGAGTAACTAACTCAGTTTTTGCAAGCTGCTTATCTGCATCCATAGTCACTGGTGCAGAGGTGCTGCTTCTTGAAAGAAATTTTTAGATTGATCTGATCGTTCATATACAAAACCATACCCACAGAAAGAAAAATGCAAGTGCTGCATGTCCACAGATGTAACCAAAATTTCTATTCCTGTACTGAATGTCACCCAGTTTTTACATTTTCATAGTTTTGAGTGAAGTATGATTGTATGTTTTTCCTGGCATTTCCTCCCTCTATCCAGCTTTCTTACCACTCATCTGGCAGTAGCAACAGAAAATGGGGTCAGATCCACCAGTGGATGGTAGGAGAGCAAGAGAGTGTTGCAGCCTCACAGTCCACTAACGGCCTGTTGTGTGGGACTGAGCCCCAGTCAACCCTGACCGTTTACACTTGACTCACAGACTACACTGTACCTCACTGTGGAAATATGCCTGAGCAGTGTATTTGCTTTGGAGACACCGTAATCTGTGACTGCGTGTATCTGTAGAACAGGCTTTGGCTTTTGACTTTATTTAGAGTGGGCGAGTCTGCATGCAAGAAGGTGGTTTGGACATTGAGCCATACTCCTCCAACCTCCAGCTACCTCAGAAATGATGGATGGTTTTGAATGTTAATGAGCCAGTTTTGCATGGAATTAATCTGTATGTGTGTTGGTGTATGGACACAGTGAGAGAAGCAGAGCTTTTTAGTGTGCACTGTTATGTTGCCTTTTTAAAGAACAGATGAGACAAAAATGTGCAGTATATTTGCTGTTCTTGTATATCATTAATTTTGCTGTGGTGCTTAAAGAGAATAACATTTGCGAATGTTTGACATCCATTTGGTTATAAACATAATGACAGAAGTTGTTTTGCATGGTTTGGGCTTTGCATAGCAACTGTTAACCATTGCAGTGACCTTATTCACCCCTGTGATTTAGCCTCTCTACTTTCACCCCATAATTCTTACCAACTTTCCTTCCTGACTCCAGGCTGACACAGAAAAAGCCAGAGCCTCTAGTAGTAGTAGATCCAGCAGTCGTCATCGCCGGGTCTGTATCTCCCCCACACACTTCCTCTTTGTCTGCCTATATTTCCTTTCTTATGTCTCCTTTAATCCTGCAGTTAATCTCTCATCACCCATGTTCCTCTCTTTCTGCTTTTCTGCTGTGACTCCATGTTTCCACATTAACAGGGGCTGGATGATGATGTCATGTCAGTCCGCAGCTACAGGGTGCGTACATAATACACCCCTGCCAGTTTTATCAAGACTGTGCTCTCATAGGGGCACGCTGAAGTGTGAAAGCCATTGTTCTTGTTAGGAAAGCACATGCTGAATGAATACATCGGGTTGAAATACTTTTTTTGGGTCATAGCATACTTGTCCTACAGAAGATTTGTCATAATGTTTGCCTTTGTCTGTTTTTACTTTGAAGTCAACGTCATCAGCAGTACGTGACTTGGGCTCTAGTAGAAGTCGATCCAGTTCCCGTAGAAAAGATGCCTTGGTGCGTTGTGTGTGCATGTGTGTGAGAGCATAATTTATAATTGTGTAGAGTTTGGAGCTTGAGTACCTGGATTCGCAGCATGTAACCAGAGTCCAGGTCTGGCTAACTTCATTATGCTAAGCAGAACTAACTTCTGTAGTATGTGCAAAGTATGTGCTCAACAAAAATCAGAGTTTTCAGATTTTCTTGATCCTCCCTTCTTCAACACGTGTCCTCTTCTTGTGCTCCAGTTATACCCTTTTCATGCTAGAGATTCGAATATGACAGATGAGGTTATACCTGGAGGGAGACATGGCATTGAGGCGAGATTGTTGGAAAGATCTGTTTCACCTTCTTTTCCCCATCTCCCTGTATCATTCTCGAATACGTTGCTGTGTGATTCTGATGGACTGACTAAAGTTTGATTTAGAAGTTTCATAAAGTGAAACATTTCTCAGCTTCTAAATTTCCATCGTTGTTGTGCTGGAAAATTTGTACGTTGACAAGACATTTGGGCAACGGCAAACAACAGTATGGACACAGAAACACATTGCCAGTAGCGGTTTTCAACAGGATTAGATAGACAATAGAAGTGCTGATAGACTGCGTTTGTACCCACTCATAAAAAAAAGTTAAACTTTAGGCTGACTCTGCTTTTTTAACATCACATTTGCTTTACATAGTAACATCACACAACCATTGTGATTGTCTTTGATCCTTCACTGTGGCCTTGCCAAGGTGCAGAAAAATAAATGGTTTGCCTTGTCAGCTGCTGTGTTGGATTACTCAACCTACTGTACACCTAACCTAGCGTTAGTAAGACATATGAAATGTGTTTTGCCAGTACAGACCTAAGACCTCCTCTAACCAGCTGTGCTTAGAGCTTCTCAGATGTTTGACTGTCTTCTCATCATAATTCTTATGAGTCCTGTTGTCTTTTCAGTCCGATGGCCTCTCCACTAGCTCCGTCCTCAAGAGTACCCGCTCCACTGTATGTACATGTGTGTCGATCATCCATTTATTACTGCCCTAGGCTTTTTTTCTGGATCTTTGTCTCATTTTAAGTTGGGTTTTGTTTTTTTTTTTTTTTTTTTTTGGTATATTTTTCTGTGCTGAACAGAGTTCTGTCTACAATGACCTGTATGGCCATAAAAAGGCTTCATCCAGCACCTCGAAGAAGGGCCTGCTGGTCAGTGTGCTCTCTTAGTGTTGATGTCTCTGCTGCAGCCTCGAGCATGGAGGCAGTGTAGATTAACAATAGTGGTTTGCAGTGATGATTTACTGTTGATGTTTACCCCCGATAAAATTTACTTTTTATTAGAAGTGTCACATAGACGTCTGACACTGGAGGCTAAAATATGTTATGTCAGTCTTTGTTTGAGGTCATTTCATGTAACTACTCTTCCAGACTGGTCTGTACCATGATCAAAGAAACAACACCAGCCTAACGAAGACCAAACCACCACCTCTACTCTCCACTTCCACCTATCAGCCACGGGTCAGTCCTCCTCTGAGTGCTGTCAAAGTGTTAGACTTTTTATACACAGGCTGGTGTGTTTAAAGGACACCCAGTGAAACTGAATGCCAGTTGAAGCAGTGTACTTTTATCTGCGTGGTCTAGTGTATTGGACATTTATACTTGTTTATACTTGTTATACAGCTGCAATAAGGGCTATTTTTTGTGTGTCATAAAAGGATCCAAGCAAAGAGAGAAACATGCTAATTGTACATAATGTTGCCTAGTTATGTTGTAGAAAGCCAAAGCTTGACTTTTGGAATGAGATATCTATCCACTCTACAAAAGTTGTTACGATCATTTGAATTCATGTAAATTGCTGACTGACTGACAAAAGCGGTGCTCTATCAGTATTAAAAACAGTAGACAGTGACAATGTCACCTCACCTCACCTCACCTCACCTTACTTCACCTCCACTCAACACTCAGCTGAAGGACCTAAATGCTACAGGGTCAGCAAAACATTCATCCTGTTTCCACTTGCTGCAGCTCTTTAATGTCTCTCCACCTCACATTCCTGCTACAGCCCTCCTCTGTCCTCTAAACTGACATTTCCCTGCTCCCTTCCTCTCTGACAGGCCACCACTTCCTTGTCCTCCATCACTGGCACGGGGCTGTCTCGCAGCTACAGCATGGTCAGTTTTCTGTCCACTGGGTGACCAGCATCTCTCTGCATGCCTCTAGTTACATTCGGAAGTAGACCTCCCCCCTCTTTTGTGGCCAAATACATCTGATAGGATGCCCAGCAACTTATATTTAGCTCCTGGACACTCTGAGGACTTGGGGGTGGCCAGAGATTTGTGCTTCAGTTAGATAAGACACATGTTTGTGTGAAACTAGGGCTTTTGTTCTACAACACTGAAACAAATTGATGTTGGAAATAATGGGTGTTTCTGTTTCTGCATGCAGTTTCTGTTGCATTGGGCAGAGAAAGTCTTTTTACTCAACCTACTTAGCTAGTGCGTCAAAGATTACTGTTCCCTCTCGTGTTTTGCTGAGTCCTGCATTGTCTCCCACGTGTGCCCTCAGGCCTCTATTTACGACGACACTGGTCTTTACGGCTCGGGCTACAGTTCAAGAGCTGTAAGTCTTCTGAATGTCTGTCAGACAGCGTTTCAGCAGTGTCACCACCACAGCTGCGTGCTGTTGTGCCTGTGGCCTAACCTGTGTATTCATGCTGATCCCCTGTCCTGTCCTCCTCCTCCCATCCACAGCCCTCTGAATACAGCTGGTACTCCTCTGGAGCCAGCTCCACTCGCAGCAGCCCTGTGGTGAGCACCTTATATCCACCGCCACCCAGCATGATGTCAGCTAACACCACACACATGTACACCAACTGCTAACAGGGTCCCCTTCGCCCCCTCTCAGCACCAGGCTTCCCTCCTCCTCCTGTGGATAATGTTGACCACTCATACCAAACGGGCTAGAGTTTGCTTTAGGGGACAGCATCCTAATTGACACTAAAGCGTGTGAGCTGAGCTGAGCAGTACTGTGCTGTGTAGCCTAAGATGTTGTAGCAAAGTTGTCTTATCTGACTTAGTTTCAGTTGGTGCATTTGATTAAATTATCCTAATTGCATGAATTGGCACTACTTATAGGTTTACAGTTTTTAGAGTAATCCAATAATCAGTTTAATACAGAGACTGCTGCTGGATGTCTGCGTGTTGCTGTTTGAACAAGACGTGTGTTAGAGAAAGCCTTGGGCATGCAGCCACCCTTTACTTCACTTTGTCTCCTCATCATGTGCGTGTGTGTGCTTGTGTGTTTGTATGTGTGCGTATTCCTCTCAGTCTACCTCGGATGATGACACCGTCAGCAGTGTGTCCCAGGAACGCTTCAGCAGGGGCCGCAGGGACAGTGTGGTGAGCTGTAGGCCCTGGGCTGTGAAAAATCTAGACTGATGCTGTTCTGTCACAGTTGTTGATGATCTAGTAATCAAAGCTTTTTCAACTGTTCCTGTTATTGTATTGTACTGCGTAAGAGTATCAGCTTCTTACCTATCATAGAATTTAAATGCTTTGACCATGAGTGATCTCTTCTGTCTGTATAGTAAATGTCATTGTTTTTCTTCTATCCTTTTACTCTCTGATGATTTTTACTCGTTGGCCCTTGTTGTTATTTATTTCTCTACCTGTCATCTTCATCCTGTGTGTGCTGTAAGCAGTCATCTGACTTCTCTGACATTAGTGAGTCGGCTGCTGATTATTTCAGCCGCTCCAACCGAAGGGGCAGTATTGTGTCTGACCTTGATGATTTGAGCATTCCAGATCTGGACGCTGTAAGTGGCTTAACTAAGCTCACAACAGTTGGTTGGGAAATGCAGTGCAACACAAATGATGGATGAATTATTTTATAACTTATGCATGATCAAAAATAACACATCCTGTGTTTTTTATTCATAACCTTATAAATGAATAGACTGATATAAGGGTAGCTGAAGTGGATGCGACTGCAGTGCTGCAGTGTGCAGCAGCATGGACTTAGAAAATATATCTTCTTGGAGTGGTGTGATTCACTCAGATTAATTTGCTTGTCTGGTTGTCAACTCTGTGAACATGCAGCACTTATCCCCGACTCATGTTTACTCCTGGACTAACTCCCTAATTTACAGATAAAGGACACAGCTCAAAGCATGACCACACAAGACGCATGGTTCTCAAAACAGTGTGCAGCTAATTCTAGAGTGCATTTTCTTTCTGTTTCAGCTGGATGAAAAATGTGACAAGCAGTATTCAGATTATAGTCGGGTGAGTGCACCATTATTTTGTATTTTACTTTATTCATTCAATATCTTCACCAAGCAACAGAATAGGTTTTCATTAGGTGTTCCGGTGATCTCATTTTATATTCACTGGCTACACATAGGGCCCAATGAAGTAGATTTCCAAAAGAATGTAACTACACACCAGAAGTCAATAGGTAAAATCCTACACTGACCTATAAAATAGTACATTAGGTAGTTAGTGTCATGGTGGCAACACATCAAGCATGATCCGGGTTTAATACACACAGCCTGTTTTGATTGTAAGCTAGTTTGTCAAGTTTATAAAATCCACTTAAGAGAGTTCCTCCCTCAGGGGGATTTAAATAGGGGCAGAATCGCTGCAGAGACCTGTTGCTGACTAACATGTCGGAGTTGTGTTGCATTTTGCTGTGCTATGCTGTTTTTGTGTTTTTTCTGACTGGAGTTCTGTGGCACTTTGGGTTTGCAGCCATCCTCCCGCTGTGCCACCCCAGGCCTCTCAGCAGCCACGCTGGCATCGCTGGGTGGCACTTCGTCACGGCGTGGCAGCACAGACACCGGTAGCGTCTATGACCCTGACACCAGTCTGAGTGAACTTAGGGTAAGGTGTACAAAACACACATTTCCAGCTCTCTATACATGTGCCTGAATAAATTGATAGAAATGCAAACGTATGGAGTAAAATTGTACTTATTTTAGACTCTGTTGGTTATCATCACATTCTTACAGTATTTTTTTAATTTATCATATATATAATCCATATGTTCTGTGTTTGAGAAAATTATATAAACATCTGTTTCTGCATATGAACCTCCCACAGCATTGCCTCTATTTTGCCCTCCCTGCTGTTCTAAGTGTCTGCTTTAACCGTTTTTTCTTGAAGTATGCACGGGAGGTCTGGATGTGACATGTGTCCTGCATAGCTGTTCCTTATACCTGGGTGGTCAAGTGTATGCCAGCTAGACTGTCTTTGAGATGGCAGCACGGGCGCTTTGTTATCTCTCCTTGATACTCCCTACCCTCTCTGATGCCCCAGTTCACCGCAACCATTCCTTCCATCTGCCCTACAGGATATCTATGAACTAAAGGACCAGATTCAGGATGTAGAAGGGCGGTACATGCAGGGGCTTAAAGAGCTGAAGGTAGAGGGGCTTGAGCTCACAGCATGCCTTCTCTTGTCCTCTGGGAGCAGTATGGCGACACTAACCCCCTGCCTTCCCACTCATACCCCTCTGTGCCCCCCTCCTGTAGCTCCTAACACCACAACCGTCTCTTTGCGTGCTCCCACTCTGAATTGTGTAATGACCCTTTCATTTGCATGATCTTCCCTCACTTCCTGTTTTGATCCAACTCACTGGTTGTGCCCTGAAATGAAGACACTCCCACAATTCAGCTCTTGTCAGAGATGTAAGAAGAAGAGTAACAAGCTCCACCTGCTGACAGATAACAGCAATGCTTTCAATTAAGAGGCTCCTCTTCCGACCAGGCTTTCATTGCCTCAGTGTTGGAAGGCCCTCTGGTTTGACTTCTCCAGTAGCTTCAACAGCTTCCTGTTCTCTTAGAAAGGACAGAGTATATTTTATTGATAAGAGTAGTTTACTAACAAACCTGACTCCTGGCTTGTTCTTGGTAGAGTTTGATAGAGCTGATGCACTTTAGCTAGACAACCTTTCATCATCTTGTTTCCTGGTTCAGTTGTAGTTCTCTCTTTCAGATCCCCATTTCAAACTATTGCCTTGTTTCACTTCTGAAAGTGATTCAATGCATTCTAATTATTGTCTGTTCAATGTCACCACTTGCACATCACATATGAGTTCCAAATGACCTGTTTTAAAATGGAAAAATACCACAAAAGGTGGTACAGAACTATTCCTTTACTTAATGTGACATTTAGAAATTATTAAAAAAAAAAGGTTTCTAGCATGTTTGGTGTGTTTAATTCGTTACAAAACCAAATTCTTTTTATAACAGAGAGACCACCTAATGCATGTAGATGAGCTTCATATGAGTTTACTCTGTTTATTAACATGCTTTTACCCATATCAGGAGTCACTTTCAGAGGTGGAGGAGAAGTATAAGAAGGCCATGGTATCAAATGCACAGCTGGATAACGACAAAGCCAACCTCATCTATCAAGTGGACACACTAAAGGATGTTATAGAGGAGATGGAGGAACAAATGGCAGAGATGAGGAGGGAGCTGGAAGAAAAGTCAAAGGTGAAATGTCACTCAATCAAGGAAAAGTTCTCAATCCTATTATGCTAAAGAAAATCATTTTCATGTGGGTAAAGTTAGAAATTATTTACATGGAATGGTTATGGCTAAAATGTTCGGTCTGTGGTTTCAGGAACTAGAAAGACAAAAGCACACATGTACAGTCCTGCAGCATAAACAAGAAGAACTGAAAGAGGGAATCCGCCAGAGAGATGAGCTTATAGAGGTGAGGCTGCCCTTACATTATGAAAATAAACTGTCTCTGCCAGTGTGACCACATCAGACTGTTATTCTGTCACCACCTTGAGAGGTGTTGGTACCTCTGTGCAGGCTGCAAAGGACACAGTGTTCTGCGGGAACTGATAAGGATAGATTGGCAGTGGCCTGCCTCTAGGTCCTCTCCCAGTGTATTGCTCTGTCTCTTCTGATGTTTAGCTCTGTTTCATTGTCCTGTCTGACTCTGAACGCTATCGTTCATTCCTCTCTCAGCATTATTTCCTCAAATTAGTCTCCTCTCAGCCCGTTTCACCTCTTTATATCTCTCATTTTTGTATCTGTATCTATTTATGTGCATTTTCACTTCTTTTGTCTTTTTTTTCCTTTCAATTTTTCCTGTTCTGTTCTTATCCTGTGCTGTGTCATCTTGTTACTGCTCAACACCACTCCAGGAGAGCCAGCGAATGCAGACTAAGTTAGATGACCTCACCAGAGAGGTGTTTGACCTGCAGGAAACTATAAACTGGAAGGACAAAAAGATTGGGGTAGGAGGTCCCACGTGGGTGCTCCGACAGAATATGAGAAGCAAAAGATGGTTGTGCTTTTCAGCCTTTAGACACAGTGTTCATCCAGCTCTTTTGCCTCTCATGCTGTCTCTGCATGATGGAGACCCTTAAGCATTAGCCTATACCAGAACCCATCCATATTCACAGTTTGGATTTTTTGCATGTCGAAATAACAGGGTTTTCAGTTTGGATCCTGCAATCTCGGCTAACAATGCAAGTGTGCAATGCATTGTGTTAAAGCTTGAGGGGGACAGCCTGCGAAATACACATTTTGTTGTTTAGGATTGTTAAGTGACTTAAGGAGAAATGTAATCCATATAATCTAGCATGACATGCATGTTCCACCTGTGGATCAGTTAGTTCATAAAGTCAGACTCAATGATGACAAATTCATACTTATGTGTAGCTTTTCACAAAGTGCAATATCAGAAAAAATGATCTCCCTCCTTACAAGCTTAGCAGCCCCTGTGCTCTGCCTCTCCTCTTAAGTTTTCCCAGTAATATTTTCTGAGAGCATGTCACCTTGTCCTCATCTATTTCTTAAGTCTGTTCCTACATCCTAGTTGTTGGCTTGAGGTGCACAATGCATGTTTGTGCATGGAACGTGTCTTGCTGTAGCACGTGGTGTTGCATTTCTGTTCAGAGTCTATCCAACTTCTCCTCTGCCTCTTCTCCTCTCTCTTGTCTTCTATCGTCCGTGTGGCCAGGCCCTAGAGAGGCAGAAAGAGTACTTTGATTGCATTAGGAATGAGAGAGATGAGCTCAGAGATGAGCTCGCTGACATCAAGGAGAAGGCCAAAGCAGGAGAGGTAGGTCCACGAAGTCCCAGAAGAAAAAACAAGGCTACAGGAATGAGTTTTTGGCTTTAGCTTTTGACTGGAAGCCATTTAATGCTATCAGACCTGCTACTGCCTCTTTGTGTCTCTTTCCACCTTATTTTCTCTGTAAAAGGTTAATCTATACTTGACCTTGAATATAGTGCACTTCATCAAATTGCTGATGGATCTGTTGTTCATAGACGGTATACACATGTTATTGTACATAGACATCACCATGGTAAGTTCCTGCGGTGGCGGAACAGTCAGCATGTTATTGTGCATACACATGGTAAATGAAAAACATAGAACACTCTGCTAAAATGTGAAAGAGCTGTTGTGCAAATGACTTTTGATTATAATGAAAGTACTTTTGAAAACCTGTCCCAACGCAGCCAGAATTTCCTTTATTATTCCTTTATTAATTATTTTGACCAGGCAAATCCTGACACATCCTGTTTGAGAACAGTTAGGCCCCAGTGTTAAGCTACATACTGCATACAGTATACACAGTACATGTGTGTCAGAAACATCCACAGTCCACTGACTGTTCAGTATCTTGTACAGATCATTGTCATTTACAGTGGCCTTTACTTTTCAAGATTTTAGTTTTCGGTATCAAAGCTCCATCCATTCATAGCGGCCAGCTGCTGGTTTGTTTGGTCACTCAGTGGTGGTGAGGGGGAGTGGTATCATCAGTGCATACCCTTTCTACCCTCTATGAAGGTTCTGCCAACAGAGAGAGTGGACCTTTTCCTCAGTAATGAGCGTTTTCTCACCACAGAAACACGGGCTGGTCATCATCCCAGACGGCACACCAAACGGAGAGGTCAACCACGAGCCTCTGTCCTCAGGGATCACTGTGGTCTCCCAGGAGGCCGCCCAGGTGCTGGAGTCTGCAGGAGAGGGCCCGCTGGGTGAGTCAGAGGATGAGTTTGATTAACGCGAAATGCCGGGATCTGATGAGGCGTGTATTTACATGTACCAAAGCTTGTAATAACTTTTTTTTCACATTTTACTGATCCTGTATTCTAACATGTTTTTCCAGGCAGCACATGCAGCAGAATGCAGTTGCTACACACTCACTTTGCTTGTTAAAGTTAACTGCATCGGTTAAAAGTATTTTCCTTCTGTTGTGTAGATGTCAGGCTACGGAAGTTGGCAGAGGAGAAGGATGAACTATTGGCTCAGATCAGGAAGCTGAAGAATCAGCTGGAGGAGGAGAGACAGAAACACTCAAAGGTGGACAGTGCGTACACAGATGGGGAGAGGATGGAGAACGGTACAGACCTACACTTTATTGAGATGCAGAGTAAGTTGGCTTTATAATTATGTATCCACACAAACATGAAATGACCTTTTGAACATTTTCTGTAATTGCAAACTTACTGGTTTCTGTTTTCTCTGTAGGAGATGCCAACAGACAGATTAGTGAATACAAATTCAAGCTTTCTAAAGCAGAACAGGAAATGGGTACAATGGAACAAAATGTAAGTGAAAAAGAAATGTCAAACCAAATAATAGTCCACATTAAATTACAGGAACATGAGCCACAGAAATATGAAAAAGTTGTAAGTTTTAGGGCTCCATGTCACCAGTTGTAATCTTTGTGCGTCTGTTTTTTCAGATTAACAGACTTGAAGGGCAAGTGTCCAGGTACAAGGCAGCAGCAGATAACTCAGAGAAAATAGAAGACGAGCTTAAAGCAGAAAAACGGAAACTTCAAAGAGAGGTAAAGAAACCGACCAACTTGCGTTTTCTAGTGTGAAACATCAGCGGGCTGAATGTAAGGTCTCTCCTCTGTTCCCCCACAGCTGCGCACAGCTCTAGATAAGATAGAGGAGATGGAGATGACCAACAACCACCTAGTAAAGCGCCTTGAGAAGATGAAGGCCAACAGGAACGCCCTTCTGTCGCAGCAGTGAGGCAAGGCAGCGTCACCACAGAAAGCCCTGCAACTCCCACCTCAGACCTCTGACTGCCATATTGCGTCTGGAGCGCATTTCCATTTTCAGCTGTAACACTTTAAGATTTGTAGCTAACCAAAAACACTTCAAAAAAAACTTGTAGCACAGGCAAAAAACTGAACTGTGTCTGTTTTTTGGTTTTGTTTTTTTTAAACCAGAAGTGTTGGTTTTCTCTGGTGAGCTGCCAGTGTTTTTGGAGGAATGACTCAGAAACTTAACCAATAAAAGTATAAAGTTGCTGGGAGATGCATCAGAGGAAATTTCTCTAGTCACTACTTAATTTTTCAGAACTTTGTACTACATCATGTTATATACGAGATTTATTTCTCTCTGGCTGGGTGCTTGGCTGTATTTTGTTTTGTTTATTATCCTTTCTTTTTTCTTTTTTTTTGATAAGTTGCATGAATGAGTATAATTATGCTTTTAAACTATTCAACCCTCACGGCTGCTCCGGCCCTGCACCTTCTCTGCTTCCCCTCACACAGTGAAGTGCCTTTTCACACTAGGAGACTGGGGGTCTGCACTGCTCAATGAAACAATAATTGTTTTAACAGGTACAGATTGATGTATTTAAAACAAAAGGTGCAGTCATTATTTGAAAATATATAGAACCAAACTGTGTCTGCTGCGGTTTCATTGAAATTTTTCAAATATTTAAAAGATTTCTTGAAAATAAATGTGTAATTTGCAGAAATGTGTATACAATCTGAATCTTCTTTGCCTTTTTATGATGCCGTTTTGCTATTTCCTCCTTTTTCGAATCTGTCGTCAACATCGTGTAGATGTTGTTCATTAGATTTGATTTCTGATACCAGTACCCAGTGACATTTCAGAATATTTAATCTCACTTGTTTTATTACAGTTGTGAATCACATTAGGAAAAGACAAGGTTGTTTTCTGCAACATGAAATTCTGAGTTTTCTTTTTTTATGTCAACTCTTGTTTCCAGATTAGTTTTTGTGACGGGAATAAAGACAGGCACAGTTAGGAAGACATCTGCTACAGTATAAATCATGGAAATAGTTTTCATTCACTGACTCAATTTCTCATACTTACAGAGGTGTTACAAACCTGTAATTGTCCGTAAAGTATTTGGAAGTGGAGGTTTTACCTGACACAGCACACGTTCTCAGAGTTACAGGGGAAATGTAGAGGTAATAAAAGTCAAGCTCGTTTGCTGGCACATTTTAGGTATCGTTATGGGACTGGTGACTCATTTCTATTTTTCCTGGCTGCATGTCCCAAGTCTTACTTTTAGAAAACCATGTGAAGGCTTGACACTTTTAGATACTTCATTCAGAACAAGGATTTCCTGTAACAGAGCAGACCCTTTTATACAACATGGCTTATGGTTTTTCACTCAAAGACAAACATTTGAAGTTTTGTTTCATACCAAGTATTTATTTACAGCACAAATGTTACATCATGTACACAAAGAGCAGCATGTAGGGTTGATTTTTTTTTTTTTTCCTTCTTCTTCTTTCCCCCCAAAGTCATTTGATGATAACAAAAGATTCAGCACCTCTCAAACACTTTGTAGAGGTCAGGTAAGTTGGCGATCTGCAACACTGTGCCGTCCTCGCTGAAGTTCTTCGGAGGACTGAAGAGGGTTCGGAAAGCTTTGAAGATGATGTGCTCTACTTTCCAACGCCACGAGTTCGCCTCACCATCCTGAAAACCACATTACACATCGCATTTCAGTTTTTTTTGTCATAAATATACGGTGTAAGGAAAAGTAGAAAAAGTTCAAATGTGTTCAACGTGACACCTGCTCCTCTCCCCGCTCGGCCTCCAGGATGTACTGCTTCCTGATAGAGTAGAACATGCTGCACTCCTTACTGAAGTCCCTGAAGCACTCCTTCTCATTGTCCCAGTTCACCTGCACAACACCACCGAGCAACAGCCTTCACATACAGTTTGTGTTTCCAGAATCCTGTCATAAATGAGGAAAAGACTAACAAGGACTTCACCTCAGTGGCCAGGCGCAGGATGAACATGGGCAGACCTTCCATGATAGGAGTGTACTTGTCGAGCAGTAGTGGCAGTCCTGTCAGATTCCCGTCCTACAATGCATGAAGCTCAATTATACAACAGGGCCTACTGTGAAGAAGCGGGCAAACGCTGTTGCAGAAATGACCCTGAAATCTGACCTGGTCTATCTCCATGGAGAAGTAGTCCTCCAGCATCTCAGATTTCTTCTTCAGGAAGTCCACGATGTACTGAGCCAGGCCTTCTTTGGGTCCGTCCTCTTCTGTCCAGCCACTCTCCTCACAGTCCAGAGCCAACATGGCCAGGTCATAGAGCGGAGCCGGAGTCTGAATGCACATAGTCATTCATGAAAATCGTACAGCACGGCACCTTCTAATCATTCACAATCTAGACTTTACTCACAGATAGTCTTAGTACACCAAAGTTCCCGAAGTCGTAGATCAGTATTTGGTAGAAAAGCTCCTGGCTGTAACAGAAAAGAATGACACGAGACATAAAGCAGCCGGCTCACACACTGGAAGTGACCCATGCTGTTTCCTGACTCTGACCTGAGTTTGGTGGTGTTGAGCAGGTACAGTTTGGTGTGATGCTGGATCAGCGTCCATTGGGGATTGATGCAGCCCACAAATGAGTGGTTCTGCAGCATTTCTTGAAGACCTGGAGAAAGTACAGACATACTCAAGAGGAGAATTGTGTCGACGTGTAAAATTTGATCTATTTTACGTCGTAAACTGCCCAGAGATCCTGGAACAGATGATGATGCAGGCTTTTTTTGCCTTTGTGTGTGTTCTCAGTGATCTCCGCTCTCAGCTCTTTGATGCTGCTCAGTTTTATGGCTCGTCTCTTGGGCATGGCTGCAGCCATCTGGTCCTCCTTTTCTTCTTCTTCTACTTCTTCCTCCTGATGCTGCTGCTGCTGCTCTTTCCTCGGACGCTTCCTGGCCCACAATCACATGCATGCACACACACACACACACACACACACACACACACACACACACACACACACACACACACACACACACACACACACACACACACACACACACACACACTGCTGTCACACCTCCTGCATACAGTGCAGTATACGCTGCATGTTTGCAGAAACTTGTATTCTACAGACAATAATTCAGACCAGCTTGCAGTGGAAACTAAGACTTAACGGCCTGTGAAAATGTGTACATATTTTATCATCCACTTAATGAGTGTGATGAGGTGTGATGTTTGTTTTGCTGTAATAACTTGACGAGATGAGACTGCATTCACTGAAATATTTTTTTCGGCCACATGGGGGCAGAGGAAATCCTCAATTTGATGGATATAACCTTTGAAGATTTTTTTAAGTTGTACCGCCTAAAAACAATTTCTACATCCAGCAGACACAGAGCAACATCAACACTCATTCAGGCTGGACAGGTGGTGTACTCTGGATTCACCAATACCGTTTTGCAAAAAACTGGAGTATTGAGAGCAGTGAGACTGAACCATAGAGTGAATTTCTTTGCTGGAAACCAAAACAATGAGCTAGTTGAGGCTTTAAAAAAGCTCCACAGAGCTGAAGAGGGTGATGAGTCTCTGTGGGTTCATTACTGAAAGTAACACCTTTCAAAAAGTCTGTCAAAGATCAGTAACAGGGGAAGACAAGCTGGTATCAGTCACTGATTGACCTAGAGGATGATGACGCATGTTTACTTTTGCATTCCATTCTTACTCCGCTCATTTGCTGCGGGTCAATGTTCAGATGTGATCCTCACGCTACTGAAGCAATCATACGTCAAGACCTGTCCTGATCTGACTTGCAAAAAAAAAAAAAAATCACATCTGGATTACTCATGATGGATCTGACTGAGTGCTTAATCCCCTGCTGAACACTGAACCACCCAAAGTGCTTTAGCTCTGGCGTAAGTAAGTTTTGAAAAGAAGTCAATCACCTTTGAGAATCATGTGCACTGACGCCTCTTTCTTCTTCGCCTTCTGGCACCTCTGCCTCCTGCTGAACCAAGGCCTCCAGCATATCTGTATCATCTGCCTCGTCCATCTCCACGCTGTCAGGCTGGCTGGTTTTGGTCGCAGCCTCTTTGCTGCTGGGGCCAGCTGGTTCGGGGTCAGGAGGCGGCCTCTCTTTCGGCTGGAGGAAGGCGTCTAGCTTCTGAGCGCGACAGTCGGTCCGCACCATCTGATGCGCGTAGACTCTCTCAGTAGAATCTGCTGTGGCGCCGGAGGACTTGACCTCAGTGCCACCGGAGACCGACAGCCCTGGCAGCAACGTCTGCACAAACGCACAGTGTACGTGTCCTAATACACCCTCACACCTCAAGTTTTTTGTACCCCCAAGGAAAAAAAGACTCACAAATGATTACACTGTAAAACTGACAGGATATCTGGGAGGATAAAAAATTTTAAAAAAAGGAGATCTTCTCCACTACTGTTGTGACAGTGCCAGCATTTTTACACAAATAGTAATGGAGTCATATCATACTTGAGTGAAATATGTGCGTGAGGAGTTGGAGCCCAGCAGCTTGCTCTCAATGTGCTTCTGTAGACTCTCAATGACGCTGTCTTCATGCAAGAAATGCACCTCGTGTTTTGTGGGGTGAACGTTCACATCTACGTTCTGCGGGGCGATCTCTAAGCTGTGGTGATCAGAAGGCACCGGTGAATATAACATGAATTTAACCGTGACACAATCCCTTATAGAAAACAAATGCGCATTTAGATACCTGAGGTAAAGAAAAGGGTGTGTGTTCTTGGGAAGGTATGCGGCGTAAACGGTCTCAATTGCTTTCTTCAAAGCACTCGACTCCACCAGACGATCTGAGACATCACAGATCACAATCTCCACTTAACAAAGCGCTAGCAAGATTTCATTATCTTCAGCGGTGAGCTACTGTGCCAGTAACGGTTCCGTGATACGTACGGTTGATGAAGAGGATCAGGATGCATTTCTTGACCGAGTAGTTTGCATTGGAGACGTAGCCTTTCATCTTATAAGCGAGCTTCTGATCCTCGCAGCCAACTTCGATCAGCTCCCTGGGAACATTGCAAAGAGCCAGTCATGCAGTCAGCGTTAAGATGATAAGCAATCACGTATCTGCAGCAGGGCATCGAAGCAGATTTTTTTTTTTCCCCCTTTCTTGGTTTGATTAATACCTGCTGACTGCATTGCCAAACACTCCTCGAATATTATCCACTACAGATGCGTGGGGTAGAGTCCTCACATCTGCCACAGTTTCTCCTTGCTGGAAAAGCAAAAGAAGAGCTGTAAAAACAGACTATTAATGATAAGGTCCTTTAAGCAAAGGAAAGATTTTTTTTTTGGTCGTATCTGATTGATGGAAGGGAAGCTTGTTAAGCTTTCTTCCACAAAATACCCTAAAATATCTTTGTGCTTGAATCAAAGAAAAAAGAAGCACGCCTTACCTTTTTCACAGAAAAACTTTTCCCTGAATTGTGTATGGCGTACCTATAAAACAACATGGAGACTTGAGTACAGACAAGGAGTCATCCAAACACAGTGTTATTCATCAAAAAAAGCAGGAATTACAAGACACAAGGGACAAAGCCCAGACCTGCTGACCACATCTACAATCCTGGAGTACTCGTCACTGGGGCTTTTTAAAGCTTTCCTCCTGGTGGACACATTATAGAAGAGGTCCTCCACCTGCAGACAGTGAGAGCAAACTATTGTGGGTCTCTGAGCATCCATGATCTTCAATCTGTAGGCGGTGATGTGTCCAATGAACTCACAAGAATCTGTGTTCCCTGGTTGCCAGCACATGGTTTGGGAGGACTTTTCAGTTTGCCGTCGCTGTAGCTGGCTCTGCATGATCACAGAATAAGAGAACAGATCCATTACAAGAGCGCCGCCGTCCTGCTAACTTTCTACCTGTTATGTACATGTAATCTTCAAAGAGGCAAGAAAGCAGATGTGTGAGCCACGATTTAAAATGTTATCGTACCTGTAGGCGCATTTGGCATCGGCCGTCTTGGTCGTTATGGTCACATGTGCAACGTGGCTTATACTAGCAAGGGCCTGCAGCCAAGAACACGGACGACAAATGTGATGTACAACAAAATGGTTGTCAGCAAAGTGCTAATACTGCTCCAGAGCTCGCAGAGCTGCTCACCTCTCCTCTAAATCCGTAGGTTGCAATAGCTGAGAGGTCCTCAAACGTCTGGAGTTTGCTGGTGGTAAATCGCTCACAAACGATCTCCATATCTTCTCTCTGCGTCAGTGAAAGAAAGCTTTGTCAGGAATCAACAGATTTCGAACGAACTGAGAGCTCCTCAGAGAGTCAGCAGTCTATACACACACACACACACACACACACACACACACACACACACACACACACACACACACACACACCCTAAACTTGATTTGAGGGCAGAGAAGATCAGACCCCTTGTTAGACACTAGGGAGAGAACAAACATCTGTCTGAAGGATCTTTCCTGTTATGTCTTATCTTGTCTTTTTGTTTATGTTGTCACACATTGGAGAACCGTGGCATTACACTCATCGAGCACTTTATTAGGAACACCATACTATTATTGGGTCGGGCCTCCCTTTGCTCTCAAAGCAGCCTCAATTCTTTGTGGCTTGGATCCCACAACATGTTGGAAGCATTCCTTTGGTCCACGTCGACATGTTTGCATCACATCATTTCTGCAGATCTGTCATCTGATCATTCCTGCTGCCCTTCTCCCGCTCTACCACATCCCGAAGGTGTTCGACTGGATTCAGATCTGGTGATTGGGGCGGCCAGTGAAGTAGACCGAACTCGCGGTCCTGTTCAGAATTACTCAAACCAGCCAACCTGGCACCAACAACCGCGCCACGGGCAAGGTCACCGAGATCCCATTTCTTTCCCCCTTCCTGACGTTTGACTTGAGCATGAGCTGAAGCTCCTGACCTGGACCTGCGGGATTTCATAGCTTGCACTGCTGCCACACGATTGGCTGTTTGGCGGGTGTTCCTCGTAAAGTGCTGGGTGAGTGTAATGATAAACAAACAGACGTGGTGAGAGGCGTTGAACTCATGATTCTCCATTGGAAAGGACACTTTAGCGACGCATCTCCTCTGGCACCCACCCTGATGCCGGTGCCGTTGTCCTGAATCTGAAGGAGCTTCAGCCCGCCGTCCTTCACGGTCACCTGGATGCTGGTGGACTTGGCATCTAAACTGTAACATTTTAAAGCATAATAACTCGCAGTTATTAAACAGCCGTGTTACATGTCCAGTCAGTTCGCAGTGTCACCGGACCGCTACTATGCTTTGCCTCAAACGGGATGTAAACAACGGTGGCAACTGCCATATACTGTCACTTTTGTTGGCTCCGCTGCTGGTTATTTAAGACAGCAGTCGAACACCTAACATTAGCTAACTCTACCGAAATGAACTGCGTCGCGTGGCTAGCCAATTACCAGTTTTCAATCAGTTCTTTGACGGCGTTGGCAGGACGCTGGATAACTTCTCCCGCAGCAATCCGGTTGACCACAGTCTCGTCGAGCCTCCGGATAATTCCCGCCATGTTCACAGTCCTGCTGACCGAGTTTCAGAGTAGTTAAACAGCCGGTAATAGCTGCGAATACACATACATATGGATTAAAAAAGGTGTATATTTTGGCCAAAATGCAGCATCACAATTCATCTAAGAAACTGAGCGTGCATGGGGCCACAGAGGGAAAGAATGAGGAGGTCTCACTCTCCCTCAAAATGTCAGAGCACAGTGAAAGACATTATTTCTGTCATTCGCTCAACTTTCCCATCAACTACTGTAGAGGCATTATTGAGAAAGCTAAATTGCTTCACTTACCCACAAAAAGCCGAAATCACACGAAGTTTACCATTTTATGTAATGCGTTGCGGATAGAGTAATCTTGTTTCAGCAACGCTTTTCTCGCTAGCAAGTGATTCATCTTCTCAAGTATAAACAATCTTCGATGACACCGCGCGGGGAGAATATGTGGGGGCGGGGACTGCGTCCCGCCGTAGGGAGGTGACGATGACGTCATTCGCTGACCTTCTTCTTCTCTGGTAAATATTATGGAACATTGTAGCTTCGAAGGTACAGTACAGCGCCGTACAACAAATTACTTTCCACATTATACTATATTATACATTACTATGCTATATATTACTATACTACATTATACTACACATTTTGTCAAAAAGCAAACAGAATAAAAATTAATTTCCATCAATTTTGTTTTTTGTATACATATTACTATATGTGTAATACAGTACAATATAATAATAATGTTACAATTCCAATTGTAGAAAATAAACACGTTGATCGGTTAACATTTCTCCGCTGCATTTTTTTCCCCTTTTGATGTGCAAAGTACTGATAATGCACTGACAAGTTTGTGTGCCTCTGGCTTGTCCCACACCCGAATGTACCACTTTAAAGTGGCTACTTTGGCCATAATGTAAAGTTATAGGAATAAGTGAATTGAATTGTCCCCTTGGGGAAGATGTCTTTTGCTTGGTCAGCAGAAAGGTCAGAGGTCAGAATCATATAAAGAACAGTATTTATCCTGACGGCTATGCCTGCCAGTGGGTATTGAATTGTTGTGTAACTACAGCATATACTTTTTTTCGATGTTATCTATGTTTTACTGTCTCTTTCAATTGTGAGCTATTGAAGAATTTTGTTAACATTACACCAAGTAAAGTCCAAATTCCAGATCCATTAATCTATAGTCACAGGATTCCAACCAAATCCTTTGTATGTAAATTTAGATTAATTAATCCAGAGTAATTAAGCCATGATAGCAGGATCTCTACTGACTGCTATCTAGCATGGGGGCAAGTTAAAATGATTACTAAATCTGATGTTTTAACATGTAAAATTGTTTTAAAAAACTGTGTGACAAAAATGGAAGTTTATTAGTAACATGTTAAGAAGGCTTTGGTTTTCACAGTTTTGCCTGTCTCTGCACAATCATTTGTAAGGATTCACTGTAATCTTCAACTCTGCACATAGTTGGCCAGTCTAAATGTGTCTGCATTCCGTTGTCTTATATCAGCAGAACCGTGGTGGTCCAAAATCCAAAATCTGCAAAAATAAAAATGTTCTCAGAGATATTTTTATGAGGTTGTTTTTTAAATGGAAAGTAATCTACGCAATACTTATCCTCTGTTATTGCCACAGTAGGTGCCAAAATTATGTTGCTAGGCTGCTTAACTGTGGCCTCAGGCAGGATGACCTCAACAGAATGAAATGCTGTGAGTAGGCTGTCCAGGGAGTGGCGCTGTTTGGATATCATGACCAGGCAGAGCGTTTCAGTGAAGTCCGACCTGAACTTAGCTCTGGCTGAACGAGAGTTTTTGGAGGAACATACTATCATCGAGTGCCCGCATGAAGAATCCAAATAAACCGATGACAGCTAGTGAAAGATAAAACTGAGTTGAGTTCTACCAGTCTATATTTCAAACTCAATCCTGCATTTTTGATTCAGTATTTGTGTTGGATTTAAGGGTGAAACAAAAGAATATAGGCATTCGTTGTGTGTATTTGAGAAAACCATGGAGATCTTATTTTTATTTAATTCCACAGTCCTCCTTTATACACAGCAAATATGGGTAGATTTGTAGGGACTGAGTTTGTGAGGGTGAAAAGTAAAATTGCTGTCCACATACCCTCTAATCTGATTGCCCCTTAGAAAGCTACTGCCAGTGTTTCAGGCTCCATATCTGTAGTTAGGGTCTCTGTAGCAGAGAAGCGTTGGAGCTTGGTTAGACTACTCCACCAGACGAGGCTATCTACAGCCAAATAAAAGCCAAAATGCGGCAGTCAAACAAAACAATGTCATTTAAACTTTAGTGAGCTTCTGTTGATGTTTGTGTTTGAAGCGCAAGGTGAGAAACAGACTAAGCGCACTTTCCCATACAGTAGCATCATACTACTGACCTGGGTGAAAGCTGGGTGTTTCCCAGTAGAGTAGTGTAAGCCTTCCACCTGCCAGCCCTGAGAGCTAACCCGGGGCGGTTTAGTAGTTCAGCAGCTTGTTCTGCTGCTCTTTGAGCCTTTGCCAGCGTGCCACAAACAAGCTAACCACTGGCAGACGCAAACACGGACCACGAAACTAAACGGCAAAAACTTGAAAGGTCACTGGAAGTATGAAAGGAAGTGAGGTTGTCATTGACAAACAAGTGGAAGGTATGTATAAGCTCCTTTTGTAGCTGAACCACAGCGTTCAGCCAGAAAGAGTGCGGTGACAGCACAGTAATGTCAAGCACATTCTCCTATATTAATTACCATGGATTACAGAAGTTTGCTGTACCTCACTCTGGTATGATGGATCCTATTCTTGTTTAAGTTGCTCCACCTCTCCCTTTAGTCAGAGGGAAGACGGTGGCCATTGTTGTGTCTCTGCATCCAAGATGTACTGGGGGCTGATATGTTGTCTGTCCTGGGACGTGTGTCCCTGACTCAATGCAGGACATTCCAGTATATGTTGCAGCTGCAGGATGTGCAGGGCAGGATACAATACAATAGAGCTGGAAAGTAATCAGGCAAGTGAAAAAAAAAAAAAGGGGTTGATGTAAGCAAGACAACGTTGCTAAATGTAAATCACAGTGGCGGTTCCCTCGTTTTCATCTTTTTACTGTCAGGCGGCAATTATGACGTCAATGCAGACAGCTATTCTCTATCTAGTCTGTGTAAATTTACTCTTTGAGAGAATGAAACTGTAACATTGTGTTATGGAAGGCCTCAACCAACAAGAGTCTGGGTGGAGTCATAACTGGTTTTGTATCTCTCAGGTCACTAAAGGCATCATTTTGCTTTTCCCGCTGCTGTTCTCACATTATTCTCTTTCTAATGTGGAGTCACATTGAAACTCAGGTTACGACTGTTTCAAAGAACTGCCACTCCTGTAATGACAGCACACACAAGCATCCTAGCTAGTGTACCAGCGCAGACGCTTGCAGGTGCACACAAACATGCACGTACACATGCATGCACGTATCCAGAAAGCCAAAAAGTATGTGCAGAGGATTCAAAAATAGTGGGAAAATGGAGTCCTGGTACAAATCTTTTGTAATAACCCAGATATACACAGAGCAAATGCACTCCTAAATACGCAAACGCTGTCAACGAGCAAACTGACAAATGAGATACAAATGCACACCTGCGGCTGAGTGGTCCACCCAGCGTGTGAACTGAGGTCAGCATCCAGTTGCAGCAAGGTGTGCCCCGGCCCAACATGGCCTCCAAATACATGTTAAAAACAGAGGTTTCCATCCAAATGCACCTTAGTTCAAACACAACCTGGGACCATCCCGCACCTTCAAGCTGCTGTGTTTCTGTATATTCCACACCGACAAGAGCCTGTTGGTTTTCCTGCTGTGGTTTTGTCTCACTTGTGTGAGGCCTTTCCAAGTGACAAACATGGAGGAGCCTGTCTTTCCTCTAATGATAAGGGCGGTCTCTCCCACATTCTAAATCTAAGATCATGTCAAATTAAATGTCAAATTAAATCTACAGTCAAATATAGGAGTTCTCCTCTAGTTGCTGAGTATGCATTTATGGACTATGTGTCAAAGCCAGTCACCAGCCCAGTCCAAGTGTAATGACATGCTCATTTGTAACTGTGCTAAATCGTTTTCCTCTTAATTCCACCTTCATCATCTCTGTAGGCAAGACTGATCTCACCTCCCCGAGACCTGCTAAGACTTCCTCTTCCTCTCTGACAAATTATGCATCCAGTCATGGGTTCTACAGCTGCTGCTCTTCCTTTTTCCTTTGTTTTCTCACCCTTTTCCTCCTCCCACTCTCTCCTTATCAGCAACACAAAAGCCCTGACACATGTGACAAACAAAAGGTGAACGCACACTTTCCTAGGTAAATCAGAAAAGTTTTGTCACTGCTAACATGCTTAAGTTTATATATATATATATATATATATATATATATGTGTGTGTGTGTGTGTGTGTGTGTGTGTGTGTGTGTGTGTCAGATAGTTGATGAGATATTTCACTCAAAACCAGTGTCAACCTCATGGTGGTGTTTGTGGAAATGTCAGGAGATCTCCAAAGACTGTAGGCTTCATCATTTGGGGACACATTTTAATCCATGTATACATTTTCATGGCAAACTGTAATAATGAACACGTCTCCCTCCCTACAACCCATACAGCTACCGAGGCTGAAGACCATCCTTTTCGCCACCTGTGTAGGCATGCGATTTCCCACATTTACAAAATACACGCCAACACTTGTCCCAACACACCCTACTAATGAAGTTCTACTTTTATTTTCACCACCATTTGTTGGCAGCTCTTACTCTGAAATCATACAGTTATCCTTCTGTTTCTTGTTCTGCTTTGAAAACTTGAATTGAAATATTCCCCTCCGCCGTGTTTCTGTTGATTCAGCCAAGCCAAAAGTTTAAAGATTCTATCCACACAACCAGCTACGATCAAGAACAGTACTTAAGGTTTTATTAACAGTATGTTATCTACTGACCTCTTCCCAGCTGATGCATGGGAGCTTTATAGTGGAGGCCTGACACACGGCATGCTGGATATTTGTCGAATCCCAAGACTCTCAGGCTGCATCTGTCGCGTCTACACTGGTGTGTAAGAAGTTGATTATTCAACAGGATTGTATTCTTTATCACAGTACATGCGACATAATAATGAAACAACCCTCACTTTGATCAAATGTAAAGTAAAATGTCATACATCTGTCCCCAAGTATCAGAGTATATCTAACAGGCATGAATTTTATCTTCTAATACTTTGAGTAAACAAGCCTTACTCTACAAGGCCTCCACGTACGCACAGTCGAATCTCATCTACTCTGTTGTCTACTGTTTGTTTACCACAGGGGATACTGCGTCTTTGTTCCGCTTCACCAACACCGGCCCATTCTGACACCGTGTTATCACATAAATCATATCGGTTTGTTTGTATGTTGGATTCACACATTCCTGGAGATGTTATATGAAGGGGGAGGGTTCCAGCTCTGATTCAGTGTGTGGCCAAGTTCGTGTTTCATAATCAGAGCTGTGAGTCACAAAACCAAAAGGCAGGACCCCAAACGTGTATGTTTTAATGTGAGCTACGGGAGTTAAAGGAGCGCAGCGGTGAATGCTGCCCTATGGTATGTAGTGTAGCAACTATCTATGAACTGAGTGAGTATTCATTTTAATGTTTCTATTCCAGCTGCTCCTCTGTGTGCCCTGGGTGGTGCCTGAAGGGAACAATGAGGGATTGTCTTCAAGTCTTCACTTGAGCAGCTACGTTGCATCACTTCCTTTACTTTGGTTACATCAGATTCCACCCTGTCCAGGCTATTTTAGGTCTGACTGAGGAGCAGGCCTTGAAGGAAAAACACTGCATTTCTCTCTCTATCGCACTCCTTTCAGGGTTTAACAAAACATGAGTTACGAGGCCCGGTCTTGGAATCCCATTGGCTTTCGTCCAACTTCAAAGCTAGGTTTCCACATCAGCACTCTCATTAAACCTTAAGTCTGAGGTCATTATTGTAAATGGTGCAAGAATATTGTTAATTAACCATGAAAAGAAACAAACAAATCAATGATGGCACCATGTTGGCAGAGGATGCGTTTCCCTCAGGCTTTGAGGCTTTTCCCTGGCCACCGCGTAATGCTCTGCTGTTTTGTTTGTGTTACTAGACTGCACCTGCACCATCCAGGCATTTAAGCCTTGATACCACACAAATAACACTCTACACTCTTTACTGGAGGGCTGACAGCATTCCCGTCTTTGCCGCTTTTCTGTTACTTAGCCGCTTTTAGCGATTTTATTAGTCTTTTCATTCAAAATATTTTGCAGGTCTTGTTATTTTTGGCGACCCATTCTCCCATGGAATGAAAGATGTCCTTGTATAGGAAAATGGAAAAGGGTCTAGGGGGCATTTGATGTCATCAGTTAATGGCTGTGTAACAAAATAACCTATTAGCAGAAATCAAGAGACTCATACAGTTTAAGAAGTTGCCTGTAGCTTGTAACTCAATGTACAATTAACACTGTAATTACTATAATAGCCTATCAAAATTACAATTAATTATCTATCGCTATTCATCTTCCTTTAATTCATCCAACTTTAATTATGATTAGGTAGGATTCCTTAATGCCTATAATTAGGCGCCACCCTTTTTCAAAATACTGTCAGATAAGTCACCATTTACAAAAGGTTTATAAGCAGGGCTGGATTCATTGACTAGGGAGGCCCCGGGGCAAAAATCAGCGATGGGCCTCTACTGACCACCCAGATTTTTTTGTGTATGCAGAATTCTTAATAATTTCTTTTTGGTAATTTGACTAACCAAAATTTTATCCAGGAATTTCTCCCATGTAAGCACAGTATAAAGTGAAATATTAGGTCTTTTAGATTTTAACTCAGGGCCCCTCTACAAGAAGGGACATAATATCAGTTATCTTATTTTTGTTCAGGTATATTGTGCTTTAGTGGTACCTATTACTAAAGAAATCAGCTATTTATCAAATACTACAAAGTTACTGCCACAAAAGTTAACTTGGAGCGTTCCAGTCCCCTAAGGATCTGGGAGCCCGGGGCAATAGTGTGCCATGATTCATTGGTAACACAGTGGTGGCTTTATTGATGGTTTTTCATAACATGGCAATCCAAGGGTTGCCTATTAATAGCTTCCACAGGATCTAAAAAGCACTAGTAAGTTAGTATTTAACCATTAATAAAGCCATTTATTACAACTTATAAACCTTTTATTTGGTGCCTCATTTGAAACTGGCCTCCTGTTTGGTCACTGTGTATGACAGTATCCATATATTCATATCTGCCTATATCTTAATGACACCATACTGACTGGGCAGTTGGGTTACACATGTAAAGGAAAGGCGAGAACGATGGCGAGTATGAGTGGGTATGAGTGCTGAGCTTATGCAGCGGCCAAACCTTGGCTGACATGACGTTCATCCGCCACTAGTCACAGCAGGCGGGACGGCAGATGTGCGGAGTCCGGCTGCCTCTGGACGCGCAGGAGCGAGCGAGCCGCGGAGCTCCAGCTGAGGCGGGGCCAAGTTGCGTCGACAGAAGTTTTTTTTCCCCGCCGCGCTCCGTCTCAGGCATTCTCGCCAGCATGCCTCGAGCATGACAGCGAACTGGTTCAGCTGGGTGACGGGGGGGGGAAAAGCGATGTAGCAGGGAACCTTCGCCAAGTCCCACCTGGACCTAGAGGCGCGACGCGACCGCGGAGGGACCGAAGGACACGATGACTGTCGGCTCTAAGTTTGCCGGACGAGAAGCTTGACGACTAAGTATCGGCGGGGTAAGAGCTCCACATAACGTTAGGCCTAGAGCAGTGTTTTATGGATGTGAAGTTTGGGCCACACCGACCTGTGCTACAGCGCCTAGCTCTTTCTAAACATTTCTGACATGTCTAAGTGGAAAGAAGTGCGTACAACTCCGGATTAAAATCTCAGCAGTTAAGATTCGGGGAACCAGAAACTGTCCAGTCGGTGATTTACTCTGTTACGTCGGTGTTTCTGTTTCAGTCGGTAAGGTTTTTAAGGTGTTTTGCTCGTGGCTTTAAATGAACGTGCAAATGGAGACCTTACTTTTTGACCAGAGGGAGGAGCCACACCCAGAATCATCCGTCCTGTGGTCAGATACCATCTTCCCCTCCTTACTGTCTGGGCTTTCTCTACGATAGTGTTGGAACAGAGAGGATCCCCGTTGTAATGGCTCCATCTGTCCAGAACCTAAAGACACTCAGTTTACTCTCAGATATTCACATTTCAGAGACTGGAACCCATGACATGTTGGCATTTTTGCTTGGAAGTGATTTGTAACAGTTCACTGATTAAATTTGATGAATCATTTTAATTGAATTACCGGTCGGCCCTGTCTACTTTAAACCTTCTTTAAACAGTTGTGTGGCATGAAAACTGTTCATACAATATGCAGTAAAATGAATCATGTGTCTTCTTTTGCCCTCGCCCTCCTTAGACAACAGTATGGCACGTCGCTCTCAGTGTTCCTCTGCTGGGGATAACCCCCTGGACCCCAACTACCTCCCTCCTCACTACCGGGAAGAGTACCGCTTAGCTATTGACGCACTGGTCGAGGATGATTTGGAAGGATACTACAAGTTCCTCCAAAAAGCCGATGTGGTGGACTTCCTGTCCACATCTGAGATTCAGCATATTCAGAGCTCTGTTCAGGTCCCTCTGCAGAGCCACCACCCTGAACAACATTTTCTGGAGACCGGGGGAGATGGCTCCTCGGACACTTACTGGCCGATTCACTCTGACCTGGATGTCCCAGGTCTGGACCTTGGATGGCCTCAGCTGCATCACTTCATTGGGCCCACAGAGGTCACCACTCTGGTCAACCCCCCTGAGCCTGACATGCCGAGTATCAAGGAGCAGGCCCGACGGCTTATCAAGAACGCTCAGCAGGTTGGCCTTCCACTTTCTTCATAAAGGGACACCTCGTTCCAAACTCGACCTTGAATTGTCAAAGTCAAGCTGTCCTGACAGTTTTGTTTTCACATTGGTTTTGTTTGTGGCTTTTATCTTCTCAGGTCATTGCTGTAGTGATGGACATGTTTACTGATGTTGACCTGTTTGAAGATATTCTCAATGCTGCCACGAGGAGCGTTGCCGTCTACATCCTTTTAGATGAGCAGAATGCACATCACTTCATCACCATGGTGACCAACTGCAGGGTCAATCTACAGAGCATTCAAGTGAGAACATATTCCTTTAAAACAATTTTACATTTTGGTGCAGGCACTGTAATATATAAAGCTGGGCTATAAATATTCAATTCAATAAACAAAACAGAAAAGGCTGGTTATACTGTACTTAGAAATTGCATTACATTTCTTCCCTTTTCCTTTAAATACCCCCAGTCAACATAGCACAACAACCCCAGTCATTTTTGGAAAGCTTCTGAAAAGGTCTGAACCTGACCTTTTCGATTAAGAGGAGAACCTAGTAGCAGTAGTAAATGAGTTAGTAAATAAGCGTAAATATATGGACATTTTAATGAGCTCTTTTGTTAAAAAAACAAGAAAGGAAGGTTATGAATGCAGTGACGATGCCTTAACTACTTTTATATTCATTACACTCTGAAACCAGAAGATGAAAAACATTAAATATGCTAATGCACTTTTAAATACTTAAAGGATAAGTCTGGTGATATTCAAGATTTTCAACAAATCCAACGAAAAGATCAAAAGCATCAACAAACTGAAGTGATCGAAGCATTGTCTTTGTATCCATAGCGCAATACAGTTTATACCTGCTGCACTGGGTGATATGTTCCTTTGTTATGATGGACATGGGCATTGTAGTTTTATTGTTGTTGGTGTATATAATAATATTCACTAGAGCACCAAATACGTAGTTTGGATAACATTTGCTGAAACCTACAGTAAACAGCTTTTTTGAAAGTTAAAATATATATTTGCAGCCTGTTTTTAAAGATTTACACCTTCAGCAGGAATGAATGGGCTTGACGCTTGGAGACAGGAAAGGGGAAGTCACAAAGTATTGAGAAACATGTTTTTTTTTTTGGTCTTTTCATGGGATTATTGACAGTAACATAAATACAGAATAAAGCTAATCTTATCCTTTACCAGTTACCGCTGTTGGTAGAGGTGACTCTATCATGCAAATAAAGGAAACCTGTCAGCCTTTTTTTCCCAAACATCACAGGGCTAGCATGCACTTCCAACTGCCTTGACTATTAGAAATGTATTAGATAATATTATTTGAAAGTGACTGAGCAAAAATCAGTGAACAAGATATTTAATAACACCTTCGCCTTGCTTTTTCAATCAATGTGAAGCATTTTGTGTGTGTCAAATGCTTTATATGCTGTATATTATATGTTTGGTTTTACTGTATGCATTCTTTGTGCCTCTTGTGCATGCCTGTAACCCTATGCCAAGCTGTCTTTTTTTAATTATCTTTTTTGTCATATTCGTTTTTATGTACTTGCTCAAGTGAAATGTAGCCATTTGGACAAATCTGGTGCATTTACATCACATTCATGTTAATTAATATCTGTTGTCCCTGACATATACAGTGAATATATATAGTAATGTATTTTCCCATTGATAGAAATCACAGTAGCTGCATATTACTGTAAAAGTGAAACTTGAAATGCAGCCATTTTCTATCTTCTGATCTCAAAGGTGGGAGTGCTAATGCAATGCTGCCACCTAGCTCGGGTTGCAATAAAATACACTAACACCACTAGATGTCCTACTTTGGCTGAATATTCATCATACTTGGGTGATTTGATGTGTGTCTTGCAGTTTTTGCGTGTGAGAACAGTCTCTGGCATCACGTACCACTGCCGCTCAGGGAAATCCTTTACAGGTCAGATGATGGATCGTTTCTTGTTGACAGACTGCAGGGCTGTGCTGAGTGGAAACTACAGGTGAGGCCATTTAAAACTGCCACAAAAAGGCATACCTCTGCACCTCATACCACACAAGGATTTGACACACACACACACACACACTTGTAACGAGATTTTTTAATGAATGTATTCAAATTGCATCTGTTTGTATTAAAAATCTGACATGCATATGCAATGAATTAATTCACAACTGTTGTCATGTTTCTGTCCAGCTTCATGTGGTCTTTTGAGAAGCTCCACCGCTGCATGGCACACCTTTTCCTAGGACAGCTCGTGTCGACCTTTGATGAAGAGTTTCGGATTCTGTTTGCTCAGTCCCAACCACTGATGATTGAAAATGTGCTCGCTCAAACGGAAGATTTGAGCCTTTTACAAAAGAGGCAATACCCAAGTGAAAGAACTTCACTGTACAGAGAACCCAGGAAATTTCGATCACTGGACACCGGTCATTCAGAGGAACGGGTGAGACGTTCCTATGATGAACGTGTGGATGTGGATTGGAGAATGATTCCACTCAAAAGGCAGGGGTCCCTGCAGGGCCCTTCAGATATGTACAGTAGATATCCCTCCCAGCAGCCTCACATGGATCCGTCTTTTGATCAGGGCCCCTCCAGGATGGCCACGATGGAAATTCCTGCCTTCAAACGTCACAGTTATGCTGAAGGTGTTCATGGTGGATTCTCTTATCCGTTCCTGCAGCAACAGGGAATGCCAGAGCCTGAGAACCAGGGAAAGCAGTTTCACAGGGGGCAGCAGCCCTATCCAGGGCCTGGACCAGGACCAGAAGCAGATTACAGTGGCTACGACAAGTTCTGGGGCCAAGACTATCATTCAGCAGATCAGTACTCTGAACCTGGTTTACCACAAGAGATGCAACCACCTGATAACTTTGACCCTGTGCTTAACTATTTATCATCTACCAGAAATGTGGACTTTGACCAGAGTCCGGAGAAATTACTACCTGCAGCAGATTTACCATTTAGTTCATCTTACCCTAGAAGACTGAGTTTAGGCCAGCCATATGCCTGCCAAACCTCTCCCACCCCCTCAAATCCAACTGATCAGATGCAGTTTTTCCAGGAGCCTAACACTGACCGCAAGGATCATACAGTGAAACGAGGGCTAAGAAACTGGAGGATCAGCTCATACCTCAGTGCATATGATAACACAGGAGATGAAGGCCTGCCACCGGCAGGGAGCACTGAAGCACTGCCACCTCAGGCACCAGACCCTTTTGAAGACCCCTCAAACCCCCTACAGCAAACAGCACGAGGCATAGATTTTTCAGTTCCTAAAATCCCTAATGTCAGAGAGTTTAAGGTTCCTGCAATACCCAGGGCAAGTCAGATGCCAAGTTACACCAAAACCACTGTAAGAGAACAGCAAAAGAAATTGCCTGATGAACCTACTGCAGGGGCAGCAGAGACAGAAAAAAAACCGACACCTTCAGAATCATCATCCACAGCAGAAAGAAAAATGGCAGAGGAAACAGGACAAAAAGAGGAAAAAGAACCAAAAACCACTGCTCTCCGAAGGGAGGAGTCATTCCGTAGGAAGTACAATGCTGCAACGCCAAGGAGTTCCAGATTAAGATCCTCGCTGATATTCAGCTCTCTTGATCAGCAGCATGCTTTTCAAGATAACAAAACTGCTCCAGGCCAACAGGGTGAGGAAAGTGACAAAAATGAGGCAGAACAGACAAAACTACCTTTTGTTTCACAGGTTTTAGGACAAAGGCGATCTGCTGCAAGAGAACCTTTTGAATGGAGCCGTTACATAAAGTCACGCACTTTTGATAACTCAGCCACAGAAACATCCAAACCAGATGATGGAGACAGTAAGGCAGATATTAAAGATCCATCAAAGGTAGAAAATTCAAAGGATCTTTCAGAAAACCGTGGGTCACAGGAGTCATTAAAACTGCCAGATGTAGAGCAAGCTACTTCTTCACCATCAGTGCCCCGATCCAAGCCTTCTGAAGACGAGCAGCCCAAATCTGATGAACCAGTGCAAGCACCCAAATCTTTGCTCACCACTCCATTGTGTTTAGATATGAATGATCCTGATAAGAGACTCACGTTTTTCAAAGAGTTGGCAGCAAAACGCAAAGCTGCTAAGGCTGCAGAAGCCGAGAAGAGCAAAGACAAGGCTCCAATGAAACCACCAACTGATCACAAAAATAATACCACCGTTAAAAAGGAGGAACATGATCCAAAAGAAGCCTCAGAAAAGATGATTAATACTTTGCCACCTGAGGGTTTATCTGACAAAAATGTTACTGTAGATGATGAAGGGAAAACAGCATCCACAGAGGTATGTGAGTCTGTCAGTCTGTCTTCAGAGGCCAGTGTTAAGACCAACAAGCAGGACAGTCTTGTTAAAAATGATCCCAGAGTTTCGACTGATTCAGAGAAGAAAGAGCCGAAAACCAGCAAACCAGCAACATCTATGCCTTTTTCTGAAGAAATAGAATCTCGTCCTAGTGAAACTCCTAAAGACCCAAAGCTGTCAAAACCTGCTGTAAAAGAGTCAAGTCATCCACTTATACCAACAAATGCTACCCCTGCTAATGTTCCTTCTCCTGCACAAGGTACTGATGAAAGGGAAAGCCCAAGCTGTGATTCTACCTCAAATGAGTCTAGTTCACACACTCCCAGTTCAGTGGAGGCCCCACCTTCTTCTGCATCTGCTGCATTGGATTCTAACGCCCAAAGTCCTGAATCACTTCAGTTAGAAACCAGAATGTCCCAACCTGCGCCACGATCTGAACAACAGACTGGGTCAGAGTCGAGCTCTTCCAACCCATCCGTTCAAAGCTCTTCCTCTGATCACAGTCTGTCAGATTCTGGTTCACAGTTCAGTCCAAGTCCTGCAACCTCTAGCTCTGCTCCTCTTTCCACTCCTGGAGAGACTTTATGTTCTAATGTTACCCCAGAAGACTCCAGCTCAATCCCTTCCTCCAGCATATTGTCTCCAAATTCTGATAAAATAGAAGCACAGGAATCTGTCAGCTCCTCACCACATGAGTCCTCCCAAACAATTGACAAAACTTCTACAGGATCTACAGAATCTGAGGCTTCCCAAGCTCCTGTAGATCCTGTTTCCCAGTTGACGTCATCCAAGACCCCTACAGCGGTTGACTCTGCAGACGTGGAATCTGATATATCTCCAGACACATATGCAGCTTGTGCAGAACCAAACACATCCTCATTACAGTCCACCACAAAGACAAATTCCGAGGAGGTTTGTGTTCCAACACCTTCAGAAAAAGATGAACCTGAATCAGAAAATATCTCTGTCCCAAAGGCTGTTGCCAAGGAATCTGAGGTTCTTGGATCATCAAAGGATGTCAAAGCTGATAGCACACCTCCTAGTCTTAGCCCTTTATCCCCCAAGTCAAGTTTACCTAATGTACCTGATCTAGAAAGTTCTACTTCTAGACCCGATCAAATTGAGACTACTACTCTCCACTCCCCACCTGAGCAAACCCCATCAGAAACATGCTCTCCTGTCAATCCAGACATTACTCCTAATGCTGACCAGTCCACGACAAATGTATCTCCACAAGTTGCACTAACACAAGCAACCCCTCCCGTCGAACTTATACTGACAGGATCTCTCACTCTTATGCCTGTCGAAACAGTATCATGTTCTTCACCTCTAACTGAGTCAGTTGGATCAGTATTTTCCCCTGAGGCTGAAAAAACAGAAACCAACATGTCTGCATTGTGCAGCCCCTCAGATACACCCTCTCTTCCTAAGAAGATTACAACAGACTCCAACGAAACTCCAATGCCCCCATTACCAGAAGCTTCTAGCCCAACTGAGCCTACCTCAAAAATTTCAGCAGAGACTGATGTGCAATGCAAAACACCTGAATCTGTGACTTCTGAAAGCTACCCTTCAGAGCCACCTGTACCTGCTGAAAATCGTAAACTAAACCATCAGAGTGTAAGCAAAGAGCATGAATTGTCTGGCCCTGGTAAGAAGATACCTGAGGATACTGACGCCACAAATAAGGTCAATAAAAGTACTATGCAGGAATCTGTCGGAAGTGAAAAATCAAATGACCAAATGGGGAAAAATGACTGCTCTGAACAGGCAGCGATCACATCAGATGAAGTCGTTCCTCTGTCACCACTGTCCAAGCAGCCAAAATCAAGCCAGTCTCGCTATCACTCCTCAACAGCCAACGTGCTCTCAAGCAGCAACCTCAGAGACGATACAAAGCTGCTTCTAGAGCAGATTTCTGCCAATAGCCAGAGCAGGAACGAGGCTACCAAAGAGTCCCCTGTCACCGATGACGAGAAAGAAGATGAAGCTGACAAAAATGCCAAAAGGGAGAAAGAAAGAGGGATCAGGACACTTAGCAGTGGGCAGCCTAAGTCGACGCAGGAGAGGGAGAAGGTGCTTGAGAGGATCCAGAACATGAGGAAGGATAGGAAAGTTTACAGTCGTTTTGAGGTATGAATACATACAGCACCGCTGTTACTTTCTCCAATTGAAACGCACATTTGGTTGCCTCTGTGGTAAATCGGTTCGTGTCTCTGCTACTTCACAGATGGCACCTTAACTTTTATCCCAAGGAATGTTGAGAGAAAGAAACAGTACATACAGTATGTGTAGAAAGAAGATGAAGTCAAGTAAAAAGTTTGAGTGATGCGCAAAGACACGAACTTCAAAGGGTGAATCGAATACAAAAGGATACAAACCTGTTGTCCCAATTACATGTGCCATGTTCAACAAAGGGCTAACTGTGGGTGAATAACCAAATTGCTACCAGTGTGAAAAGTTCATGGACTGAGAATACGTATGTGGTCGAATATGTTTTTACAGACTGCATGGGTAAAGTGCAATGTGTGCAACAGATTTTCTTCTATCATGAACCCTGCTAAGGCTTTTTTTTTTTTTTAAAGCACCGACAGCCATTACATTACATTACATTAATGTCAGCTGGTTTTTTAGACAAAATGTGATGTTCAAGTGTAGCAGATAATCTAAAGTAGTCTGAGTTTGGAAAACTGTAAAATAATGTAGTTTGTATTGTTGTATTTCACAGTCATGTTAATCAAAAAATGTTGATTATTACATATACATGTATTTGTGAAACAGGTGGATATGTAAATGCATATCCATGAAAGGCAATTTATTTCATGTAAATAAATAAACTTTAATTCTTTGCAATCTGAATCAAACATTGAATTGAAAAATGCTGAACAAACCTGAGATTGAATCAGAATATCATCTTAATGATATACCAACAATAGTACCGTGTAAATCATTGCACACTGTGCAGTATGTAATGTTTCTGTTTCTTTTATCTATTCAACATTAGCTAATAGGAGTCATTTAGGTTAGATGTCAGTTTTATAAACTGCACCTGGTTGTTTTAAAGGTTCAGTTCTCCCAAATCACCCAAAGTATTTTTATATAGTAAAGTAAATTATTTTTATTAAATGATTTGTGAAGCATCCATCCATTAGCTATACTGCTTATCCTTTTGAGGGTTGCGAGGGGGGCTGGAGCCTATCCCAGCGGACATTTGTGAAACAAACACATAGTTAAAAATATGTTGCTTTCAAATTATTTAAATTTAATCTTTGGCCATGTAAAGCCAAAGCTACATGAAAGTACGGGGTTATTTTTTGTAATGTACTGCAACCAACCCTTTAATTATCTCTGAAAATTTGCCTAACCCCTTTATTTTATAAATGAAAACTTGTCATATCTGTACATTGAAACAAGAAATGCTGAAGCTGCAAATAATTTACCTAACAGTAAGAGAGTTGTGCTCTGAAAGTTAAACTTTTTATAATGAATTTATGATACCTTTGTTCAGCAACATTTGCCATTTGTAAATAAAATTTCTTTAAAATGTGTTTTTCTGGCTCCTGTGTGCCTGATGTTGCAAAAGGAAGTTACTCATAGAAGCTAAACTGGTTCAGTTAATCAAGTTAGAAACGTTTCATAATCTATAACAGGAGTTTTTCACGGCAGACATTTTGAGTTGTCATAATAGAAAAAGTACAGATGTTATTAATAACGTTAACGATGGCTCCATTCTTTTCAAGCGCCATGACAGTGGGACAGTGAGGCGACTTGCACAATACCAGGACCCTGAAACTGAAGCCCCTACATGGAATCAGCCATCATTCATTTTATTATTAGCGCTCGTGCTAAGGCTTTTTGAGATGTTACAGTAGGATAATACTGTAACATCTCAAAAAGCCTTCTGTGAAAAAGGCCTACAATTTTTTTTTATGTATCCCTAAGCTTATGCAAATGCTCTGCAAAAGACAGTATTTTCTAGAAATATTATACATAATCAAGTTCAAACATCTGCAAAAATATGACATTAATAACATTTCTAACAACTCTTGATTTGTGACAGGATTGAAAATCAGTTGCTCAGTGTGAATTACTGAACGTCTTTCTCATCTTGACCTCAATGAGATGATCCATGGAGCTGCAAAATGCGACCAACTTGTACTTCATATAATATTATTTTGCTATTTATCATAACACGTGTTATACACAGATTGATTGCAATATACTATATATTATTAAATCATCTGTATCTTGATTACACCATGAGAAACATATCACGGTTATATCATTGTGACTTGCTTACCCTGTAATTGCCAAGATTATACAAGCTATCCCAACATCTCATGCGTGTCCCACCACAATGACTTTACCTCTGGGACCACCCTCAGGCCAAAAAGCAAAGTTAGTGCTGCAGAAAGCTATGAACACTTGCTCATCAGAGGTCAAAAAACTAGGGTGTAGATATATAGTATAGGCCTTTCCCCTGGCGTCACCCTCATTACAGCATCACAAGGCTGCTAGCCTGCTGTAGACGTAGTTGTTTTTGATGACACGATACATTTAGGACCATGATGCACATGATGACCCTCATACAATTTTTTAAGTTATATTAATGAGTCTGTGTTCTCCTGGGCAGAATATTGAAGAATTCATTTGTGTTTCAGTGTGTATCTTTGCCTCCCACGGGGGGGGGGGGTCAAAGGTCAATATCAACTACTCAGCAGCATACCTGATGCTGACTTGGATTTAGTGGGCACCTCTGTATTTTAGAACAACACAGAAATCAACTCTTATTCCTCAATAGATGAAGAGCATCTCAAGCTTTTGCCAACGTGCCATGTTCTAGTCTAGTCTCTCCTGCCTTAATGATCCCGATTTATTGACTCGATCTGATTTACTTACAAAACTTTGTGGGGCTTGTTTTGCAAAAAAGTATGAAAACTGATTAAGCTCTCACTGCGAATGCAATTGCCACCGGTCACATGCTACAGTGCGTAGGTTATGAAAGAAGGACTCCTATGCCACATAAGAAACAGTGGGCCTCTTGTCTTAAAGTGTCGCTTTGCCTCCACTGCTTGCAAATGTCTTGATAAGCTCGTACTGAATTACTCTAATCTTTAAAGAACCCTGGCTGCCTGGAGTACATCAAGTCTGCGGCGAAAAGACACACGAGAGTAGTTTTTCCAGAGTTTATGTTTATTTTGTTGTTTGTTTGGGATCAGTATAAACTTTCGCTAGAATGATTTCAACCCTGAGGAGAGTGTTCCACATCACAGCATTCAGCTGGTATGCTTTTGTTGTAAAGACTCTCGCTGCCAAGGATGGAGAGGAGTTACCAACAGGAATCTTTGTTTATGGGGGACCTTGGAAATACCTTACTTTTTTGAATTTGGTGAGTACGCTACCTTCATGACCTAGTAATAATAGTGCATTAGTGTATAATAAGATGTCTTGCAGACATGAAAACGGATCGTGGAAAATAATAATGCTTATATTTCAGTTGTTGCAAATGTCGTTCTTTGGACTGGCCGCAGTGAATGATCTACAACCTGGGAAAAAGTCCGAGAGTACTCTGAACAGATTTAAAGACCTCCTCTTCTCTGTCTTTGCCTTCCCTGTGGGCATGGTGAGAATCATGTTTCCTAAAATCCTGCATTTTTTTATCATTAAATAATCGTCATGCTCTACATTGACACTGTTCTGTGCATTTTGTTTAGTTTGTTGTTCTACTTTTCTGGACGATCTTTGCCTATGACAGAGAGTTAGTCTACCCAGCTACTATTGACACCTTCTTCCCCCCCTGGATAAACCATGCTATGGTCTGTAAACTTTCTTTTTTTTTTTTTTTTGAAAGAATCTCTCGTACAAAGTTAAATCAACCTGATTCTTCCGTCATAAACCATCGCACATAATGAGTCATTCGCACACTGTTTTTTCTCAGCACACATTTGTCCTGCCTGTTTTACTTGGAGAGGTGCTGGTGCAGCCTCACGTCTACCCACAGACTAAACATGCGCTGGCCGCATTAGGAGTTGTGGGCTTAGCTTACTTCTTCTGGTAAGTGACGAGCCAGCATATATAGTAGAATCATGACAGTAATTTCCGAACTTTAATGGGGATTAAGTTAACACATAAATATATAAGAATTTTAAAACAAAGAATTTCCTCCTTGATTTAATATTTTTCATCTGAATCTGACTGAATCTTTAATATCTCTTAATGTAGCTACATGTGTCTATGTTCCTACTGTAGCTAGTCTAGGCCAGTCCAGCAGCGGTGTTGATCGGTTCACAATGCAAACAGCTTGAGGGTGAAGGCTTTGAACCTCTAACAGTTCTGGCACACATACTCTAACGCTGCCTGTAGATCCTAATGTGTCTGACGGTGCAAACAATAAACATACTGTATGCTGAGGATGAAACTGTTTTATTATGCTGAGTGTTTTTCTGTTATAATGATTAGTATCATCAGTGTCAATGGGCGGGAACAAAAGACATACTAGGTCTTTGAGACAAGACAGTACAAGATGATCAGACAGATACGGCGATACTGAGAATCCTTTTCTCCTTTTTCTCTCTCTTGCTCTCTCTAAAACATGTTCTGCAGGATTACATGGGTGTACTTGTCAGTTGGGATTTGGGTGTATCCCCTCCTTGTCCACTTCAGCACTGCTGGTCTGGTGGGCTTCTTCTTATTTAACATGTCTGTGGTGGCGTTGTTCTACCTGCTGGGGAACAAGCTCAACAGCCACGTGTGGAGTAAGTGACAAAAACAAAGGTACCACTGGAGACAAACAACTGAATTCGAGTTAACTCGCCTCTGACCTCTCTCTTTCTCCTTTATTCTAGGTAAGGACATGAAAAAATGACAGCAAACACAAAGTGACTCTCAGACTTCCTGCCAAAAGAAAACAAATACAGGTCAAATACAGTAGTAATCCTTTAAAGTGAGACTATGTTACTTTTGTGAGAAAAAATTAAAAAACACATTTGTCTTCTTACAAATGAAAAGTTGAATTTATACGCAATAAAGCCTTTGTTGGTCTGGTATGACCATAGTTAGTGTGAGCAAATAACATTGTATAACACATTTTTCTGAGTCATTTCACAGGATATATGATTCCTCTCCGCTTGTGCTACTCTTACATTAGTTTAGCCTTTTAGCTAAAAGTTAGACAGTAGTTTAGTAGTTTAGGGTTTGCACTGTTCCATTAGTTGTAGCCACAGTAGCAAAAAGGACACTTCAAAGGGGTTAATTGCTTTATGTTCTGAAATTGCCTAAAACAGCGCTGATGTAAATATTACAGTTTAATTTTAGAGCTCGGCAAGGGGGTTTTAACATCGAAATACAGCTGAATAATGCAATTCATACATTAAAGCAGGCAAGCAAGTGCCACTGACGATAGCACAAGAAAGCCTCCTGTGTCTATATTTATACTTTTTGCATTATTCTGATTTAAAGAGAATATACTGAATATAATATAGCAGATGCTCTTTTTTTCCACATATCCACCGATTTTAAATTATAGTTAGGCAATAACTGAAGCAGTCAGGATCCATCTTCAATATTATCACTTTCATATTAAGCACCATTGAGTTCCCCTCTACGCAAAGGAGAGATTATTCCTAATTTATTACCAATGTCATGTTTGACCTGAATAAATATTTTCCATTCATCATGGAACATCTGGAGGGGGTTGCAAGAACAGCTTGACTTGTGGTAATCCAGAACACAGTGCTGAACAGCCTTGGTTTGATGTCATCACAAGTCCATTGAGATTTCCAGGAACAGTTGGGCTTCTGTGTCCACTAGTCACTGCAAGAGGGCTGATTGATTGATTTCTTTATTTATTTTAAGAAGAGATCAACCACCACGCAAGTCTCTGTAGCCTTTAAGATGGTGGAGATAGTTCGGATCCGCATCCACCAATCCAACTGAGAGGATCCTGGCCAGTAATTGCACATCCGTTTCACTCAGGTCCTTCTGTTACAGAGATGAACATCAGCTAGTTAATCTCAATCTTCATAAATGATTACAGCATTTAACTTTGGACAGTTACGTACCTTCTTGTTGCTGGCAGTGGACTCAAGCCTCTGTGATTTTTGAGGTTTAATTCCCTGTCAAAGATGATCAAAATTTCAGAAAATCACACTTTATTTCCTGCTTCCACTCACTGGTCACTTCCTTGAGCAGATGCAGTGCTGTCTTTATTTGTGTCTGTGTTTTTTAAGGTTGATTTATGTCTTATTCTTTATCCAAATTACATATTAAAACAGAAAATCTCCCACCATGCATAAGAGGAACACTGTAATTGTTTACTCACCTCTTTAAGTCCTTTTGAAAAGCACATTATGATGGCGATAAGGCCAACAACGATCTGAGAATTAAAAAGCATTCCAAAACAGCATTAAACAAATGTTTACCCTCAGCTAAGAATTATAATAATGTATGAAGAAGTTCGTACTTACTCCCAGGAAGTGCAACATGTTTGTTTCTCTTGGCTCTGTCCTGCTTGTGCGCTGGTTTTTGACTTAATGTGGACCAAAGAAGTTCCTCCTGCTCTGAGACGTCAGACGACATGGCATAAGAACAGAAGGGGAAAACACCTATGAAGAACCAGTGCTACAGGATACACTGCATTTTCAAGGAGCAGCCATTACACAGCTGAAAGATGTTAATCATGAGATATTTTTGTTGTTACGTAAATGTTTGCGTAAATGGACTGTTGTTGTGGAGAGAGGACAGTCACTGACTGTCAGTGTTGACGCAGTTTCTGGTTTAGACTGTCACCAGCAAATAACAGTTAAAAAAGAAGAGTTGCAACTGGCCCGTGATCTATGGTGCAGCATTGAGAATTAAACCAACACCTGTCCATTTGAATTCTGTTTACACCAAACATACTCTGAAATCAATGTTGTTTGGAAACATCATACTGTATATTTTTGGTTATACACACACAGTGTAACCAAAAGTCTATATTTGTTTAACCAAATTTATTCATCAGATTGACACCACTGATGCCCTTCATATGTTGGCTGTCCATTGAAATTCTAATGTTGGACATTATGGAGCACCAGGGGATGAATGTAAGTGTTAATGTACATAAATTTACTCAGGTACATTACTTGAGTACAGTACTTTTACATTACTAAAGTATTTCAATTATATGCCACTACATTTAAGAGGGAATGTCGTACTTTTGTTCCACTTGGTACTAGGGAAATTGGGATTTTTTGTACAGAATAAAATGAGTCTATAAAGTAGACTATAAATTACATTACATTGTTATAAAGTACCCAAAAATGTAAAAAGTATTTCCATATAGCTCCATCTTGACCTGCTGCAACATTAAAATGCTGCTTACATGTTAATGCATCAGTATAAACATTCACATACTATATTTAATGATTGGGTAAAATTCTCCTAGGCCATATTTTCAGCATAAGGAGTATTAAAATTTTCTAATAGTAACTCCGTACATTCACTTAAGTAATTTTTTTCAAGGCTTTCACTTGTGATTGATTTTTAAAAATGTCTTGTATTTCTATTTTTACTTAAGTACAGGATGTGAATACCTTTTTCCACCTACTGATATCGTGGCAGGGGTATTATACACTTTTAGTTATTTTTTCCAATCACCACCACCAGAAGGGTTAGGGTTTCTTTAGCCTTTTATTTATTTTTTTCATAAAGATATGTGCGAGTGAGTCAGTGAGTGAGTAAGTGAGTTAGTTTGTTTGTTTATGAAATCCACCAGAGGGAGCGACACGTTTCAAAGACCACATATTTGCCACTTAATCAGGTTGGCTCATATGTTTTTGAAAAAAAAGCAAATAATTCCAGATAGAGAGTGGCATAAGATGAAGAAAAAAAAAGAATTAAATAAATATTATATTTTATATAATGTCAATATAGTAATATACTGAATATTTTGCAAAATATTAATCCCATTGCATATTTGAACAAGTATACATTATAGTATATATATGAGTTTTAGCATTATTTGGTGCCTTTATATAAATATTTTGGAATATATTTGTTTTTAGTGAATTGAATTATACTCTGTGCGTGTCTATATGTTATAACTTTTAATCAGAGTTGTTTGATAAGAATGTGAGGACAGAGAAACTTAAGTTTTATATTTACTAACATTTCTTGCACTTTCACGTTTCTTTTTAGTCACACACAATCACTTACATACAACTTGTACACACATTGTACATGTAGGCTTTAGATTCACATAATATATATAGATTACGTGTTTGTGTGTGTGTGTTCGGTAGGGTGGGGTGGGGGGCGGAGTGTATTGTGTGCGTGTTTTTGTACGTACAGAATGTGTACATATTTAACTGCAGGGACGCGCATGCGCGCATGCGCCCCATCTAGAACATTTTGGATGCTTCGCGACATTTCTTTACCGTCATAAAGTTAAGTGTGAGGAAAAGCATTGGAACTTCCGGTTAAGTGAGCGTACCTTCAAATTAAAGGTCACCACGTTTGTATTTCAGTACACTACATTCACACTACACTTTTTGAATAAGGTATTCAGATAACTTCGACAGCACTTTTAGTCTAGAGTCAAACTGAAAGGCATAGTTGCACTGTCTTGTACGCCTTGCTGCTATGCTAAGAGTTGTATTCCTAAAAGAAAAAAATGGACGTATCAGAGTCTAGTACAGCTAACTTGACGGGTTTCTTCGGCAGCACCGTAGAGCAGTTGTTGACAGCACTGGAGTAGAGGGGCTTGGGTAGGAATTCTTACGACTAGCTGGTAGTTGGCTTTTCACATGAAAAACCGAAAATGCGCTCGTATGTGTGTTTTTAACAGTCGGACCAGCTAGCGAGCAAAACACTGGAAAACAGTGACGCTGTCAGGTGGGTTTGGTAAGATTTGCTATTTGGCTTTACTGTTATTAGATGACTTACGCTTGGCTTTTAACTTTTAACTGCTTACGCCAAAGGTAAAGGAATAATGCATCTTTGAGCTGCATTGCGTAGCTATGCGGTCACCTTTCTAAATTAACTCTAAGCTCCATTAAGTTCTGACTAACGTTAGCCTGCTAACATTACAGCAGCGTTGGAGAAAAGCTATGCTATATGAATGTCACCACGTATCGAACGCTATTTAAAAAAAAAAAAAAAAAAAGGTCTCCTCAGATTGTTTACCATTACCATTAACTGTAATGCTATAACGTTAAGATATGCCAAATGAACACGATCAAGTTGCGAGAGTCAAGACAAATCTTTTTCGCTTGTAATCAAGGTAAAGGATCGTCAAGAGGCATACACGCTGTCTCATACGCGGTCTAAGAATAACACTTCCGCTTTTATTACAAAAAAAAAACACATGCATGTAAATCTCAGAAGAAACATGGAGTTCTAATTTGTATGCTTGTGACCATTATTTTGAGCTCGTAAATTATTAGCAATACTTTTGTTTAAACGCGTTTAGACGCGTGTTTTAATTTGGAGTTCCAGTCGCCCGAAGCGGAAGTCGTGTTATTGGATGACTCCGGCGAACGCAACTCATCTAAAACCGTTATTTTAACTGTAGCTTACTTGGCTAATCTGTTTACATATTGTCTGGCCATTTACGAGCTCATTGTACTGATATTATAAATATCATTACATCCTAAAGACATTGGTTAAACTGGCCACACGTACGCGTCTATTGAATGTAACGATAATGTTATTTAGCGATAACGTTATTCGACTACCTTGCTAGGTGATACCAGCTGAAGTGTACATTGCAACTCAAACCATGGATGTCTGAATGTGCTCTGTCGGGTTCCATTAGCCGAGGTGTCTCTCTGGTCTTCACAGAGACGGGGATCCTGCTGGCGTGTGTAGCAAAAGGGGGGAGCTACAATGCTGTGCTGGGGAAATGCTTCCTACGGACAGCTGGGCTTGGGTGGGATTGATGAAGAGATCGTGGTTGAGCCACGAAAATGTGAATTCTTTCATGGGAAGCAAGTGTGTGATGTGGGGTGTGGCCGCAGACACACAGCCTTCCTGCTGGAGGATGGGACAGTGTACACCTGTGGCTGCAACGACTTAGGGCAGCTGGGACATGAGAAGTCCAGAAAAAAACCAGGTTGGTGTTGTTTTGTTTTTGTTGTTTTTTTTTTTAAATGTTTTTTTATAATAACAGTTGGTAAAATCATTCATCATGCAAACATTTATCCTTGTCCTCTATTAGAACAGGTTGTGGCCCTGGATGCACAGATCATAGTGGCAGTGTCATGTGGAGAGTCCCACACACACGCCCTGAATGACAAAGGGCAGGTTTTTTCGTGGGGTCTGGGCTCAGATGGGCAGCTGGGCCTAAATAACTTCGAAGAATGTGTTCGTGTGCCTAGGTAAATTCAGCAACTAGTTTCATATTTTCTGATTTGCATAAAGTCTTATTTTTTTTAGCTTTACACATTATTTGCTTATCCTTTCCTATGTAAAGACAGTTGTAATTAAAACTAGTGAATGTATCAGCTTATGTTTATCTAAATGTCACAATGATTTTCATAATCAAACTCTATTGCAAATGAGGGAATTTATTTAAACATGTTAATTTCTTTCTGCCTGTATAATGCAGAAACATCAAGAGTTTGTCAGATGTACAAATCGCTCAGGTAGCCTGTGGGTATTGGCACTCACATGGACTTTCAAGAGGTATGGATGGTTTGTACCTACATAATGCATATTTACTCATTCAGCGTATTTTGTTTTCCACGTGATAAGACATTCAATGTTATATCTGTTTCATTGCACAGGGGGCCAAGTCTTCTCCTGGGGCCAGAATCGATATGGACAACTTGGGCTAGGAATAAAGGGACAGAGCATTTCCACACCCCAAATCATTCAGTCTCTGCAGGCTATTCCTTTTGCTCAGATATCAGCGGGTGGTGCTCACAGCTTTGCCCTCACTCTCTCAGGAGCGGTGTTTGGTTGGGGGCGCAACAAGTTTGGTCAGCTGGGTCTCAATGACACCAATGGTGGGTGGTCAAAACCCTAAAGTAATTGTGAGCATTCGAGCCCTAAATTTAGACTAACTGTCAGAATTATCTCTTTCAGATCGATGTTTCCCGGCCCTGCTGAAGTCCCTTAGATCTCAGAGAGTGATTTACATCTCCTGTGGAGAAGATCACACAGCAGCACTGACCAAGTTAAGTTATATACTTTTTCGGTTATTTGATAAATCTGCAGTGTTCTATGTGGAAGACCTTGATTTGAATCTGGGGTTACTTTGAGTCAAAGTGGTGTCTCATTTAATGTGTTGAATCGATTGTTTTTACAGCCTGGGCCTTATTTTTGTAGGTTTGGGCGTCATTCCTAATTGTCTAAATATTCTGATTACATATTGTTGATATTACACATTGTTGATATGGAGACACAAGGACGACTTAACATGGCCGCGCAATGGAGTCATCAGGGCTTTTCAAATTTCAACCTTTCAGGCTCTTCTGAGGTTTTACAGTTTTATTTAGCTTTACTAAATTATATGTACACCATTGATTAGGAAGTGAAGATTGAAATTAACGAATGAAAAAAGGTGAATCATAATCATCATAATCTTCTCTCAATCCACAAATAACCCCATATCTCAGCAGTTAAGATGGGAAGTAATACTATCATAATTAATATGAATGAAGGATATACTTTTAAAGAGTAAGTTGCATAAAAAAAAAATTTCCTTTAATTTCAGGCACGACTACAGTTTGGCTATTGTGGGCTAAACAACTGTAATCTTTTACCAACTGAAGCATTATTTGGCTTGTTACGTGCATTGTGAATTTCAATTTCCAATCGAGGTACCCAGAGTGCAGTAAGTTTCTGTATCAGTAGTGGCCTCAAGACTTTCAGATCAAAATATAACCTTGATGAAGTTTAGTCCTATTTAGCTTGCTCCTTCCTATTGGGAACAACTGGATTGAAATCACTAACATGATTTCACACCCTGCCAGATTTTCTGTCTGTCCCAGTCCTTTATACTGTGTTTGCTAATGTTTGGCCTTGCAGTGCTCTGTTCCTTGGGAAGGTCAGAATAACTGGTGGTGCTGATTTTACAGGAAGGAGGTGTGTTTACATTTGGAGCAGGAGGATATGGACAACTTGGACATAACTCTACAAACCATGAAATCAACCCTAGGAAAGTGTTTGAGCTCATGGGAAATGTAGTCACGCAGATTGCATGTGGAAGGTAAAATACACAATGTGTATATTTCATCTCACACATGACTAAATTTGTTTTGTGCAACGACATCAGTGTACATGATGTCATTTTAAGTAATCAGTGTAATTGAATTTTATTGAATTTCATAAACAACTCAACCTTTTTCAAATTGTTGTGCATTTATAAGGCAGCACACGTTAGCTTTCACACCTTCCTCTGGGAAGATGGACTCATTTGGGCTTGGTGGTAACGGGCAGCTTGGTACACGCTCCACTTGCAACAGGAAAAGCCCCGCCCCCGTCAAAGGCCCCTGGGTAGCCTCCAATGCTCCAGCGGATACAGGTGAAACACAGTAAATAAAGCTGCGTCAAGTGATTTATCAGGACCGAAAGAAACAACAAAATCAGCAGCAATTTATCCATACATTTATTTCTTCCTTTCACTCCATTACGTTGCAGAATCGCAGCAGTGCTGTTGTGTCAAGAGGATTCATGCCGGAGGAGATCAGAGCTTTGCTCACTATTGCACTGCCAGTGTAAGTTTTCAGGAATAAAGGGGCTTCTCCCAGTTGAGGCCTCAGTCACTGCGGTCTCTTAGAGATGCTTTCAAATTTGAAGTACATTGTAAGAACTATATAATTTAACATACAATAACCATGCTACAGAATTTTCAAATGAACATGGCCGAACTGCGTCATACAGAAGGGGGAATGTAATTCCTCAAACAAATTAGTCAGACTGCTTCACCTGATCGATGCCAGTTGGTCTTGTTTTTAATCATGATGTTTCATTTTTGTAGAACCTCCAGAGCATGGATGATGTGAGGATACAAGATCCCCACAGAGGGATTTGCACCTTGAATGAGGATATCATACAAAAATGGTTGAACCATTCACCAGGAAGACTCCCGCTCGAAATCTCCAAGTAAAGTCTTCTCCTCACAAGAACCATGGCTGACCACACCTTATTGATGTTATGGCTTGTTTTAGTTCATTGTAGACATATTTTAACAACTGGGAAAAGCTGTCATGATTTTTTTTTTTTTTTTTTTAGTTCTCTGTATGTTTTGCTTGCGAAAAGTAGTCACACTAATTACTTGCCTTTTATGATTCCCTCAGTGAGATTGACCTCGTGTTCTCCTCAGCAAGCTGCCTCAATGGATCTTTTCTGTCAATGAGGTAATCACATTTTAGATGAAGTTCATTCTCATCTAGAGTCTGGTCCAAAAAGTCTTATTTCATCACTACTAACTTTTTGTTTCCTTTATTGTCCAATCCAAGACATTTTCTTCACTGATTTGATCCTTCGTCTTCACACACTATTTTCAACCGATTCACATCAAAATTGAGAAATCCTTACCATTTGTTAGTAACCTACAAGTATCAGACCTAGTTTTTGTTGAGACTGTCAGGGAGACGCTGATTCAACTCCAACTGGTTTGGAGCTGTAGTCAATGGAGTTGTATTATAATGAGAGGTGTTTCTAATATTCACTTCCCCTTTTGTATGTAAGCGGAGTTGTTTTGCTTGGCAGCCGAAATATTTGGAATTCTACCTTGTATGGTCTCATATTAACTGTCTATTTCTTTACACAGTCACCCAGATCACTACAGTACCAGCAGCAAATATTCAGGGGTGGATATGAACATGGCGCGCATCTTGTTTCACAGGCTGATTCAGCAAGATCACCCGGAGATAGCTCAGCAGGTCAGAAGTCCAAAAAAATCCTGTTGTTGTCGGACCATATCTATGTATTACATTGTTTTTTCCCCCACTAGTTTACTTCAGCAGTTAAATAAAATTGTGCTAATATTGATTCATATGTTTTATATTTGCTGTAAATGTACATAACACTTAGTCTCTCTGCACAAATTTCTCCTGCAGTGGCAGCATGTATTGTACTTTTGGGTACAAAAAGCATCATGTTGAATGGATCAGTGTCTACTATACGTGTAGATTCTGAAAACTCTTAATGAATATTCCAAGCCACATTTTATGCCACACCGCCTCTTTTAGGGTACGTGGCCCACCATCTTGAATTTGTGCCCCTGTGTCTCATTGGCTTTGATAGGGAAGTACTTTTCTGGACACCCCACCTCCCCCCTGCCAAAAAAAAAAAACCAAAAACATTTCCACACAATTTCTGATGAGAAAATCCTGGCCTTCAGTTTCTTAACCCATATTTCTCACAGTCTTTTTTGTAAGATGCTCATATAACTTTCATTTGGTACCTGCATGAAAAAAGTTGGCTTTGGTTAGGGGCTTTGGATTTGTAGTGGTTATTAGGGTTTACGACAGTTTGAAGGCTGTCTGCACAATCTGAAATGCATATTTAAGCCCTCTTTTCTCAACTTACTGTAATTACTGCATAATGCTATCACTGTGAGGCTTTACCACATATAGAAACATTATTCCCTCCATGGTTTTTACGCCAGGATTAGAAGCTGCAGTCACCCTCAAACCGATTGACTGCTCTAAACGCAAGGATTTATGTTAAATAATAACTGCTATTAACATCCAAACATTATAGAAAACTGATCACATTTCAAAATTTATTACTTTAGTAACATTGTACAGGCATCTTAAAAATGACATAATACTGTATAATCCTTATAAAACATGAGAGTATCTAGCTTTAGCAGCCGAATGTTCCACTGTTATCACCAGCTAGCTGCTAAATTTGTCTGTATGCCCTTTCATGTTGGAGATGTAGCGTCCAGTGGGGTGTATGAGAGCTTTTCCCCCTGAAAATAGCTGCCTGCTGCATCTGGAAACGAGGCTGATGAGAGGCTTGAGAATGACCCAAAACACTGACTTCAAAGATGCTTCATAGAGCTGAGGGGAATTCTCTGTGGGTTTGTCACTTTGAGTGACACCTTTCACATTACACGTAGTGATTGTTTTCCCTTGTTAATACAAAAATATGGATTATTGCAGCTTTAATTAAATACAGTGCAGTATAAGCACGATAAGTGCAGTAAAAAGTTATTACTTGAAAAACACTAAATTACAAGAATCTTCACATTGTACATTGTTGTATAATATTTATAATATACAATAAATCAGAGTACTTCATGTTACTGTTAGTGCAAATCTCCTTTCAGTGCAGACTGAAGCCAATGACTGCTTGAAATTGGTTTAAGTAGACAATTCATGAGCTCGCCTTCTCCGAAACCGAGACATTGTGTCTCAAGTCCAGCTCCAGCATTAGCACCCTGCCACACCTGAATGTGTCATGGTTTCACTTTGCCCCCAGACCTTCTCAACACAGTGTTTATGAAACAAGCGCTGAGATAGGCGTTGCATCAATTAGGATGTATTACATTAATCATAACAGACCTACAGTGTATACTTTCTTCTGTCTCCTTCAGATCGCTGCCAGTCTGGAAAAGAACCTGATTCTGAGACTGAGCAGCTCTCCTCCAGACATTGAAGCCCTGAGACTCTACCTCATTCTCCCAGAATGCCCTCTCTTCAGTGAGCGAAATAATTATGTGACCATTGCTATTCCTTTTGCCAAGTCCCTCCTCAGCCTGAAAGAGGCTCCACTGAGGGTGCTAGGTAGGATGAAGATGATATTTCTTAATGCTTTATGCCACACATGATGCAACAGTTTCTCTGTGAATTTTGGCTTTTCATCTTTCTTCAAAAAATGATTGGTCCTGTGCTTGCGTCAGGAAACTGGTGGTCTACGTTTGAGCCCCCAGTCTTCCAGTGGCTGGTTGAGTTGTACAAGGAGGTGGTGGTTTATCTGCTTCAGATGCACAAGGTGGGCATTCCTTCAGTAGAGCAGAGGATTTTCACCTGTTTCCTGGACACGTCCCTCCGACTCCTGGAGATCCTGCACACGGTGAGATCTCGGGAAAAAAATCCATGGATTTGTGTTACAACAGCTGTCACATGCCAAATTCATACAGTAAATCGTACAGTACCTCGACAAACAGCTTATAACATTTTCCTGATGCTTCAGGTGAGTGAGAGAGCAGGACACATCATTCAGTACGATAAATTCTACATCCACGAGTTGGATGACTTGATAGATATCAGAAATGACTACGTCACATGGATTCAGAGGCAGATGTACCCACTGGTGAGTCTACTGCTGATGTCGGGTCCATGATTCGCTTCATTACATTTGTCTATGTTTAGGCACCAGTTTGATCCATTTGTTTACGCCTCTGCATCCTCAGGGTCATGATGGTGTGGTGACTCTGTGCAGGTATCCTTTTGTATTTGATGCCCAAGCAAAGACCACTCTGCTTCAAACTGATGCTGTCATACAGATGCAGGTAATGTACAGGTTTCTTACTTCATGTGTTGCTTTTTTTTTCCTCCTTTGCGTTGGTTTCACTCCGTGTAAAGGAGCTGAATCTAGTGAAGGCAAATGATTTGGGATCACACCGACTGCAACATTGTACCTGTGAAAACGTATAACATTGTCATCATCCATCATTCCCGTGTTGCGTTGATAGATGGCAGTGGACCAGGCACAGATGCAAAACTTCAGCTCCATGTTCCTGCCAGCAGTGGAATCTGTCAACCCATGCCTCATCCTCATCGTCCGGAGGGAAAATATTGTTGGAGACACCATGGAAGTCCTCAGGAAGTCCAAGAACGTTGACTACAAGAAACCACTCAAGGTAAAAGCTGCTATAATTAATGTTTTTATATTAACAAAAGATCAAATGACGGAAGTGTGTGTGAAAGGTGTTGCGCATGGTTGCACACCCACAGAAATTTGCTCTGTGACTCTGCAGTTCCCCTCAGCTCTATGGAGTCTTTCAACCTGAAAAATTGTACAGATTACCTACAGCTCCTCTAATTCAAGGCCTTATGTCAAGAATTAAATATATATGTCATGGATAGACAGCGGGATTCATCAAATATTATGTAGCTGAAAGTGTTCTGCCACTAAAATACATACAGTAGTAGTACAATTCCGTGTTGTCATTTAGATGAAGACTTAAGAGTTAGTGCCGTTGTGCTAATGTTTGCGACCTCCATGGCAGGTGATCTTTGTGGGAGAGGAGGCTGTCGATGCAGGAGGCGTGAGAAAGGAGTTCTTCCTCCTGATCATGAAAGAGCTGCTGGATCCCAAATATGGCATGTTTCGTTACTACGAGGAGTCCAGGCTCATCTGGTTTTCAAACAAGGTACATGCTCACACTGCTGAAATATCACTAGCCGTGTTTTTGAGCGCACTCTAAAACACCCTCAAAAATGGGGACACTGAAGTGGTCGTAACATGAATTGGCACATATAAATGCCATATCCTGTTTACAGAAACCCAGCTAACACCTGAATGTAACCTATGAGAAACTGCCCTCCATAAAATCTTTGACACTCAATGACTGTCCCTTGCAGACCTTTGAGGACATTGACTTGTTCAACCTCATCGGAGTCATCTGTGGTCTGGCCATCTACAATCTCACTATAGTGGAGCTCAACTTCCCTGTGGCCCTTTACAAGAAGCTTCTGAAGAGGAAGCCAACACTAGACGACCTGAAAGAGCTAATGCCAGATGTGGGAAGGTCAGATCAAGGAACAGTCATCTGAGGTTTCCATTTAACATGTTTATGGATGTCAGTTTACCTTGGTATTTTCTTTCCTGCATCTAAAATTGATTCTTTTAATGTTGCAAGTACAGTATATTACCACAGACAGTGTTAATACAAAAGCGTTTAACATTGTCTAACAACATGATTTTGATGCGTATATTTCTATTCGTGTCTCCTGTAAAAGCAGGAGTCTGCAGCAGTTGCTGGACTACACTGAAGATGACCTTGAGGAAACGTTCTGCTTGAACTTCACAGTAAGATAACTGTCAAGCAGCAGTCTCTGTGGTGCATAAAGTAAATCGTGGTAATAAAATCTAAACACAGTCTCTTCTGTCAGATCACAGAGGAAAACTATGGTGCCACAGAGGTTTTGGAACTAGTACCGAACGGCGAGGACATCAATGTTAATACATCAAACAAGTAAAATTTTCTCGCCTGTCCTGTTGGCTGATAGCGGATGTTGTTTAAAGGAATAGTTTTACATTTTTGGAAATACATTCTGCAAAGAGTTGCATAAGAAGATCGATACCGCTCTGATGGCTGTACGTTAAAAATCTAACTGGAGTCAGTAGATTGTTAGCTTAGCTTAGCATAAAGACAGGAAACGGGAGGAACAGCTAGCTTGGCTTTGAACATGTTTTCAGAAGTTTGGACATTTTCCAAAATGTCAAACTATTCCTGTAAGACTCAGACTTGTGGTGTCTTCCTGTTTAAGAGTTCCAACTCTTGAACCAGTAAATTGTTGTAACTCATCCTGAAAATCTCAACGGCAGAATCATCCTCTGTATTGTTTGCTCTTAGAAATCTGGTCATATTGCTGTCCTTCAGTTGCATTGTACCTGTAACATGTTTCTAAATATCACTTTGTCCTTTTTTTTCCCCTCAAGGCAGGACTTTGTCAACGCCTATGTTGACTATGTTTTCAACACGTCAGTGGCCCCACTGTTTGAATGCTTCTATGCAGGCTTTCACAAAGTGTGCGGTGGAAAGGTTTTAGACTTGTTCCAGCCAAACGAACTGCAAGCCATGGTCATTGGCAACACCAACTATGACTGGATGGAGCTCGAAAAGGTCGCGTTTCAAATATCGATGAAGGAAAATGTGTCATCTCAACAGCTCATTTTGTCAAAGTCAGCCTAATAGGTTTAAATAGTACATTATTTTTGTCTCCGCTCTTCAGAGTACTGAATACAAAGGGGAGTATTGGACAGATCATCCCACCATCAGGCTCTTCTGGGAGGTGTTCCACAGTCTTCCTTTAGAGAAGAAAAAACAGTTCCTCTGTAAGTGAATCCGTCCATATACAACATCAGAGGAGCTCTTCTTTTGGCAATGTGAACTTACTCACGTTTTGTGTTCAGCTGGAAAAGTGAAACAGTGTCTCTCACGTTTCCAGTGTTCCTCACAGGAAGCGACCGCATACCCATCTTGGGCATGAAAAGCCTGAAACTGGTGATCCAGCCCACCGGTGGAGGGGAGCATTATTTACCTGTCGCCCACACCTGCTTCAACCTGCTGGACCTGCCCAAGTACACGAGTCTGGAAACGCTCCAAGAGAAGCTTCTACAGGCTATAGATCACAACCAAGGCTTTAATCTTGCCTGAAAGTACCCAGAAATGCCTAGAACTCCATGTCGAGACCAGAATGTTTTGTTTTGCAGACTTCTCAGTCCGAATTCTGCTTTAAGAATTGAACACTGGTTAGGAAAGAGGAGGAGGCCACATTACGCTAGAAATGATTAAGAATTGGATGTCTAGACTTTCATGTTAATCTTGACTTTGATCTTCCAGCTTTTTTCCATGCCATCACAGTATTTGATGCCCTATTAAAAGCTGATTGACATTTGATATTGCTCTTGCAGATATGCTTTTATTCATGTTTGGATATGACAAGTGTGATGAAGCAAACTACTGGTATACACTTTACAGGGCATGCATACAGCAACAAAAAAGCCTCTAAAATTTAATTACATCGCAGCAGCACTACCTTTCTGAAGCTGATAATGTAATGTAATAGTGAGATGTCTCTGTTTATACTGTTGGACAATTTTTTCAGAAACACCTCAAAATATAATGTGATCCAAACACTGGCCTCAAAATGACCAGATTTCAAAACACCGCTCTTACAGAGTGTGAACAAAAAAGTAACATTTTAACTCCACTGTGGTAAGTAGTTTCTCACACTTTATTTTACAGGAGTTAATGATGTTGTGTCCACTCCCACAGCATTAAATGTTTGATCCTAGACAATGTAAACTAACTCTCTTTATGTTTATTCCTATTGTGACATTTAATTGAGAGCATTGCGAAGCGTTTTCTTAAGATCCTGACTGGATTTTCTTGGCTATAAGCCTTAATCAATCCACAAATAAAAGCCACTGAAAATGGGTTATTTTAGGGATAAAATACCATCCTGTTGTTTAAGTCATTTTTCTGTACTGTCTTCTGGATCATTGGCTGATTGATGGTTATATTTGATCATTTATTGCAGCATCTTACCTTTGGGATTAACGACTAAAGTAATTTTAACATGAAACATTTTACTTTCTTTTATAATGCAGTGTAATACCGCAACTTAAAAGATGCGAAGACAAAAAGCTTGAGGTGCTTTGTACTCTCCAGCCTATAGGCCTATATTGTGGCATCCAAAGATGATCAGTGAAATTAAATTATTTCCATATTTGACATATCAATGATTGTAATACCACTAAAAGCAGCTCAGTTTAGCTTTAATAATTTTTCCTGTCCTCTGTCAAAGAATGACGGATGTTGATCTGTTCCTTAATTAAAAAACCTGACAAAAGATCCAGACAATTCAGTTCAGGTTTGAATTTTAATGATAAACTGTACATGTGAAATGATATGCACACATTGCAGTATACGGCCAGGGAAGGAGGCAAATACGGATGACTGTGTTGTTCCATTTGTACAGAGCTTAAATTTTGTTTCAATGGGGCAGCTCATGGTGGACCATCTTATAGTGGGTACCACAGGAGGGACAGCGCTGGGCACCTCCCTCATGAATCCAGAACCACACAATAGAAGTGTTGTCTTCCTCACCTGCAGATAATTGAATTATGAGTAACCTGGTTTGTAATGTGCATATTCATAGAAAATGAGACTTGTGTTTCATATACATCACTTACAAAGACAGCCCACCAGCCTCTTCTCTCCAATGACGGGCACAATCTGAGGATCTTCTTTGGTGCCACTATAGTATTTGGGCGTCAGTATACTGTAGGGATCCTGTCAATGTTAATTTAAAGAAAGATTACTACATGGGAGGTTTACCCACAGTTCACTTTTGTGAATCGTTGCCTACCTTTCCCTCTTTGAAGCCCTGTAAGATGCGTCGCTCCAGTCCAGTGGCCTGTTCCTCATCTGTTGGTATTCCTGAAAAATTATATGGCAGAGGTTTTCATCGAAACAAGATTGTTCGTCTCAAATCTGAAAACCACTTTCATAGTGATCTGGCAAGGGTGCGCTCCGTGCGTTTTACGGACGGACTGTCCGTGTACTTGAACGCCAGCAACACCGCACGTCGGCACTGGGCACCGCCACCCACACCAGCCTGCTGCCGTCCCCTATCAGGATGCTGGCACCAAACCCACAGACGCCTGCCAGAGGAGGTGGGTCTGTCAAAGGCCCTTCCGCGAATGATAGTCCCAGTGACCTTCATTATTTGTCCCAAACATTGTAGTCGCATTTAGGTGGAAAACACTGACATGCCGGTGGTAAATAATCCCTCTCCCAGCGCATCAAGTGACCACAAAGAATACTTTTTAATCACTTCGGATATCTTTTACGTGACAAAATTCAATGATATTTAAACCCTCTCTGTTAACTAAAACAGCGGTGGTAGCTTGTCACTTTACAGACGCCGCGAATCACACAGCGTTTTAGTCACCAAACTGCACAGTTAAGTAAAAATGCCGCTTTAACACAACCTGACTACCAGTCCGGCTCCCCCAGCTAAACTCCTACATTTGTGGCCGGGGAAAGTTGTCGCTGTCCCACCAGTCTGCGAGCCCGCGGGCCTATTCTACGGTGTAAAGTCCCACTTTTCCTCTGTAGCAAACGCGACCGTTACCTTCCCCGGTGGCCATGGCACGGGGCAGCGGTCTAGCCACCGCACTGCTCCTCAGCTGCAATGCCGCTGCGCGGGTTCGGAGAAGAAGACGTCCCGCCATGGTTCTGGTTCTCACTTTCGGGCACCGAGAGTGACCTGAAATCAACTGTCAGGTGGACTGAAACGACCCCGAACACCGCCCGAGTGACAGGTGGGTCGGACCAATAAGAGCAGGAACTCGGCTGAGCTTAGCCAATGAAATTGGTCAGACGGGGCACGAGGAGCAGGTGCTGAATGGTCCACTGGTGGAACCTATAAATGAAAGAAACTCGAGAGCTCAGTACAGAGTTTATGTTAGATTACTTAATGGGATATTGTTTCGTTTGCACTTCTATCTTCTTCATCTTCACACACGCACACGCACACAACGAAAGAGGCAGTGTGAGCATCGCAAATTAAAAGTTTAATTTATACTCAAAAGATTCACAAGTGCTCTTAACGGAATGTATGCTATAGTTTAAATCTTGATCTTCAACTACTACGAGCTGTTGCTAAGAAGTAAACGTACTGGACTACAACTACAATAACACACAGAGAAAAGTGTCTGTTGTGAGATTTCTCTCGTCTCCGTCAGGTTCATTCAGTCCCGCTGAGGAAAACCTGTGAGTTTACTGGGGGAGTGTGTGTGTGTGTGTGTGTCTGTGTGTGTGTGTTGCGTTGAGTGGTGCGATTGACGGCCATTGTTGATGTGGTCCAGGAGGAGGCGCTGTAGGGGCGACAAACGGCAGCGGCGGGTGAAGGTCTTGCATGTAAACAAGCGGCTAAGGAGAGAAGGATGGAGGTGTTGCGCGACACGAAGCGACGACGTGCGAGCGTGTGCGTTTCCCCCGCTGTTGTCGGAGCAGTGTGGGGAGTGTAAAAAGACTGGGTCTCGCTGTATTACTCAGGCTGCGCTACAGCGTCTATTCACAGGCGCGATCCCGCTACTGAGCGGCACGGGGGCTTTGGCCTGCTCCGTTTCCGACCTGGGCCGGTGCACCCCTCCTTAGGCGACCTGGTAGTCCCGGACTCCCCCGGGAGCACCATATCGATACCGAACTTAGCGCGGACACCCGATCGGCATAGTCCGCTGCAGCTCAGAGCTCCTGAGCTCAATCGATCCGCCAGCCTCAGCCTCCCGGTGACTTGGATTACAGGCGCGCGCCACCGCGCCCGGCGAGGAGCAGACGTCCGCATCTGGCTTTTAGCTTTTACGCAAGTGATGTCATCACAACGGCTGGCGACACCTGGTGGCCAAAGTTATGCAGCAACAATCACACATGTTCTTTTGAGGCCCCTTTCGAGGCACCAGAGGAAACTGACTGCAAATGCACAAAGACATTCAAGGCACCAAACAAGAGAAAAACAAAAAGAAAAAAAGTCTGTTTTGGCAGCGTCTTTTGGAGTCATGTTTACTGATGTTTGGATTGTTGTATTATTCATACAACAACTTCATATGGTCTACGTTACGTAAAGTGGTATCTCCATTTTCGGTTTGGAGACATCTCTGTCTGAAACTTCTGCCTCCACAAAAAGCCGAGAGATGAATCCACAGAAGACACGATCTACAGTTTACACGGAGACAATTTCCTACTAAAGAACTGAAGGACAAACTGTCCACACTGTTGTTGTGGAGGCAGAAATTTCACAGATGGATGTTTTTCAAACCTGGAGAAATAAAATTGCAGCATTTTACAGTGGAGGAGGTTCCATACGAAAGCACTAAAACAACCATTAGTTCATTTGCTTTGTTTTCTTACAAACTAGATCGAATCAAAAATAATGAATTAAAAAGAAATATCGGCCCTTAATGTGCTCTGCTGGGTCAGTGAGATCACATATTACAGTCAGGTGCGGTTGGCGAACAGTTCAAGCTGGCCATCCACTTTCCAAATTCTCTAGGAAATGGCAGGTAAGGGGAAGCGTGGACGGTAAGACAGGATGCAATAGACCGAGAAGCTTTTAGATAAAACCGCATGTCTGCCGGGAAGAAAGGCAAAACAAAGTGCGCAAGCTGCGGGGAGATTTAGCTGACACAGGTGTGGTGGTGCACCGTCCACTGTGCAGTGTTGATGCACAAACGGGGTCGACATGGAAGAGACATGAGAATAAAACCTCACCTGCCACCCCGTCGCAAAAGTCAACGTCTGAAGTCTACAAAGCAACATCTGGATGAGCCAGAGTCATTCTGGAAACAAGTGCTGTGGACAGAGGAAGTTAAAACCGAGTTAAAGCATGTTCTTTTGAGGCCCCTTTCGAGGCACCAGAGGACACTGACTGCAAATGCACAAAGACATTCAAGACACCAAACAAGAGAAAAACAAAAAGAAAAAAAGTCTGTTTTGGCAGCGTCTTTTGGAGTCATGTTTACTGATGTTTGGATTGTTGTATTATTGTGTTTTGGGACTTCATATGGTCTTGGTTACCTAAAGTGGTATCTCCGTTTTCGGTTTGGAGACATCTCTGTCTGAAACTTCTGCCTCCACAAAAAGCCGAGAGATGAATCCACAGAAGACACGATCTACAGTTTACACGGAGACAATTTCCTACTAAAGAACTGAAGGACAAACTGTCCACACTGTTGTTGTGGAGGCAGAAATTTCACAGATGGATGTTTTTCAAACCTGGAGAAATAAAATTGCAGCATTTTACAGTGGAGGAGGTTCCATACGAAAGCACTAAAACACTAATGGTTGTTTTAGTGCCAAAGATTCCTTCTCATATGAAATCGAGGAAACGAGGTCGCCACTTGTGCTGCCCTTCAATCTGCAGCCATTTTGTGCCTCAACGCCCTCTGACTTCTTCTTTTCATCTGCAACTAGTGACAGGGAACAGGAGGAGAACGTGTGATGGTCACAACACAGAGTCAGTGGGGCTCATTCAGTCAACACAACAAGTACAAACATACAACTAAAGCAGCCATTATGCCCATGTAAATAAAGGTTTGGTTACTATTGTTCCAAAGCAACAAAAGCAGCAGCATTTGATGAAGACCTTTGCCAGCTGTGAAGTGTGGGGATGAAGAGATTCTGCTTTGAGGTCGTGTGGCAACCAGTGGCACAGAAACATCACATGGATAGAAGGAAGAATGGATCCCACCAAACATCAGCACATTCTCCGGGTTTGTCATTTTCGATGCGTGTCTGCCGCAGGGGTTGATTTTCCTTCTTCTCGCTTCAAAAATCAAAGAATATGGAATTTTTCCAGGGGTGACCGGACTTTTGCACACAGCTGTATAATTTTCTTTCCCTTTCTAATAAGCCAGGTCTTTTTCCCAGCAGACGTTTTGACTGGTCACAGTAGGAAAAGCACAGGTGTAACTAATAACATTAACTGTGGCTGCGTTGTGTTGAAATGTCTCAGCAAGACATTATTCACTTTATTATTTACACTTTAAAGTGTCTTCTGGGGGAAAAGCTGTTTCCAAACAGACTTTGGTCTGGATGCTCTGCAGCTGTTTCAGCAGCAAAGTGTCTGATTTGAAAAAGAGAAACTCCGAGAAATGTGAAGGATGTGGTCTGAGATTTCTCTCGTCTCCGGCAGGTTCATTCAGTCTCGCTGAGGAAAACCTGTGAGTTTACTGGGGGAGTGTGTGTGTGTGTGTGTGTGTTGCGTTGAGTGGCGCGATTGACGGCCATTGGTGATGTGGTCCAGGAGGAGGCGCTGTAGGGGCGACAAACGGCAGCGGCGGGTGAAGGTCTTGCATGTAAACAAGCGGCTAAGCAGAGAAGGATGGAGGTGTTGCGCGACACGAAGCGACGACGTGCGAGCGTGTGTGTTGTCGGAGCAGTGTGGGGAGTGTAAAAAGACTGGGTCTCGCTGTATTACTCAGGCTGCGCTACAGTGTCTATTCACAGGCGCGATCCCGCTACTGAGCGGCACGGGGGCTTTGGCCTGCTCCGTTTCCGACCTGGGCCGGTGCACCCCTCCTTAGGCGACCTGGTAGTCCCGGACTCCCCCGGGAGCACCATATCGATACCGAACTTAGCGCGGACACCCGATCGGCATAGTCCGCTGCAGCTCAGAGCTCCTGAGCTCAATCGATCCGCCAGCCTCAGCCTCCCGGTGACTTGGATTACAGGCGCGCGCCACCGCGCCCGGCGAGGAGCAGACGTCCTCATCTGGCTTTTAGCTTTTACGCAAGTGATGTCATCACAAAGGCTGGCGACACCTGGTGGCCAAAGTTATGCAGCAACAATCACACATGTTCTTTTGAGGCCCCTTTCGAGGCACCAGAGGAAACTGACTGCAAATTCACAAAGACATTCAAGGCACCAAACAAGAGAAAAACAACAGCAGCAAGAATGAACTATATATAGATAAAAGAATAAAAATCCTAGTGTTCACTTCAGCACTAGAAAGGCCAGTCTAAACAGGAGAGAGTTTAGTTGCGACTTAAAAGAAGCAACAGATGTGAACTGGCGCAGACCCTGAGGGAGAGTCTTCCAGAGGTTGAGGCCAAGGTCCTGTCACCCATGGTGCGGAGGCTGGTGGGGGGAGTGGAGAGTAGATACAGATCAGAGGAAGGCAGAGATGGAGTAGCCTATGTGGGGATACCCAATGTAAAGTGCCAAAAGCTTATAGTGGATTGTAGGACACGCGATAATAATCATCCCATGACGTAATACATATATACATCGGGCATGAGAGGTTTACGGGCACTCGTCTCAGAGACGATGAAAACAGGTGACAAGTAGAAGGTAGCTCAAGTATGGTAGATAACAGACTGTGATGAGATCCAGGAAGTGGGCAGGGGGAGGATCCAGCGAAGACAGTACTTCAGACACCACTAAAAGATAACGAGTCAGATCTCTCTTGTTACCACTTTGAATGCATATGCTCTATGCTGTAACGGAGGGATCTCCGCACTTTGCAAACTGCGTAATAAAACTGAGTGCACTGTCTACAGTCGTCTCTCTCTGTGTGTGTTGCTTGCTGCATCAACTTGCTCGGGGAGTGGAAATAGTTACCACTCAACACCTAGTAAAGTAGTAAAGCTTCCTACCACAACATTCAACTAAATCTGTACTTATAAAGAATCTGTAAAGATTTTCCTCAGTGACTGGCAACATACAAGTACGGCATGTGTTCTCTCTGTGGATCAGTGGTAGAAAGTTACTAAATACTCCACATTTACTCAAGTGCTTTACTTAAGTACCAATTTGAGATACTTGTACTTTTCTACTCCACTACTTGTATTTGACAACTACATTCTAAAGTTGTGTATAGTTAAATAACGAGCTGTGTCCCTTTCTGTCGAAAACCGCCTTGTTGACCGGATGAAACCTGTCCAGGTGAGATGTGACTGTCAGAACAGACATGTTATTAGAACGGACCTGAAGATTCCATGGTCGCCATGTTTTGTCTCCAGGTGCATCATTTAAACATCAGCCACCTTCTGGCAGGCAGAAAAACACAGTTTTCCACTTTCACACGAGGATTTCCTTGAAAAGGAGACATCAACATGCGACTGTTTTCCTCTGATTATTATAATTATTTTCATGGCAGATGTGAAATTTTTGACTTGGGCTTCAGGGAATAATGATTGGGGATTTTTTTCACTATTTTCTGACATTATATTCACTGAGCAATCATTTGATTATTGAAGAAAATAATTTTCATATGTATTAATATGTATAATAAAAGTAATTGTAGGTTGCAGCCATACAGCATTTCTGGGATGGAATAATACCCAAAGTTTTCTGTGTGTTAATTACTTGACACACAGAAATAAAATGGAAGAATTTAGAAAAAACACAGCTTTACAACAAATGGGCAAGAAATTATATTATATATTTAACTATATTTTATAGAGTCCCTCTCCAAGACCGGGGCCACAAGATGGAGGATAGAGGACCAGTCATAGTTGATTCTGTACTTCAAGTACAAATAATATGGACTACACCTGGGCCTTTTGGGGCCCCCTGGGTAATTGTCCACTTTGCCCAGTTGGTAATCCAGGTCTGGCTTTAAAAAGGCAACCAGACTCTTAGCCGGATAGTGAGATCAAGAGATTGATCCTAGAAACAACATAATGTGCATGAATGACTCAAGTTATGTAATATGTTCATAAATTCAGCTGTTTGGGGTAAAAGTTCAGATATTCACAGGGCCAATGATACATAAAGCTTTGACATTTAATCTGGTTGCACTGTCTCCATCTCTCTGACAATATATGACAATATGAGAGATGTCCATCAAGAACTTTTTTACAGCCTAATCCTTCATATGCTCATCTATTATTTATAATAAAAAGTACATCATTTTTAACAGTTTTCACAAGTAGACTCTGACTGAATTTTTTCCAGTTTGCCATTAACGTGTATTCAGGATTGTTACAGTACTTGTGGCATCAGAAAAAAACCGACCAAGACTTCCCAGGAAACCTGCAGAGGACAAGCTCCTTTAACCAACCTCAGACACCCAGTGAGCCTTTGGAAGTGTGCCCCCCTGAAACACCTGAGTCACCCAGTGGGCCTGGGTTGTTTGGGAACAGGCCTGAGCTGGAGTGGATGAAGAACGTGAGGTTTTTTTTATGGAGAACAGAGAACCATTTGAGGCCTGGGGGCGCATGAGAGCTGCTGAACCTGAAGGTAGGTCTCCAGGTAAGCGCTTTTGTCCCTGAACCCAAATTTGAATTCAGTTTTCTTTTTTGATTTGAATTAAATTTATTTGAATGTAATTGCATGAATTGGAATGAAAAATGAATTATGCTGTATTACATTAGAATAAAGGGCCGTGTTCTGTTGAGAATCGTGTTCATGTTGCTGCACCATGACTCAGGCAGGGTGTCTGCACAGAGCGAGTTTGATCTGGGGTGGGGGTGGGGTGGGGGCCAATGTGAACCTCGATGTATTTTGACCTCCCAGTGAAGCTCCTCTGTCCCAGATAAAGAACAGGATGGATGAACAGGAGGTTCTGATGTCTGTCGACGCCCACACTAGACCAACAGGAGTCTGCAGTGACAAGGACCTGAGTGCGGGGGTCCACAATAGGTGAAAAAAGGAGAAGAAGTGGTTGTAGTGGGAGAAGCTATCATAATAGTACTAGCACCATGGTCAAAATCACTGGTGCACCTAGTTTCAGGGGTCAAACTGGGAAAGAAAAAGTAACTGAAGAAGTAGCAGTTATAGTTGCATTAGAGAAAGTACATGAAAGAGAAAAGAAGACAACAAGAAAAACAGGAGGAAAAGAGAAGAGAAGGAACAAGATAGGAAGAAATGTTTAAGGAAGAGAACAGGAGTGAAGAGATGGAAGGAGAAAAGAAGAGAAAGGAAAAGGTAAGATAAAACTCACAGCAGAGAAGAGACGAGAGGAGGTGGGAGGGCTATATTACATGTGAACCCTCTCACGTAAAAGGTAACATTTCATGTTAGTATCAGATTTCATGCAGTGATGAATTATACCTCTGTTTACTTGATTTCTAAAGTTTTGAACTACAACCTGCTTGTTTTCCATTCTTCTTTTAGAGAGGGAAGAGGAGAGGAGAGGAAGCAGGAGGGCATCATGAAGAGAGAACCCTCTCAGTGGAAAAGGTAACTATCAGTTTATTTCATAGTATCTAAATCATACACATGAATAATTCATCTGTTCACTGGTATTCTCTGAAGATTTAACTATTATTCCACTTGCCTGCATTTGTTTTTTTAGAAAGAGGAGAAAGAAGACACAATTAAAGAAGAGAGTGAAGAGACGAAAAATGAAAAGAGAAGACAAAATGGAGAACATTGAACATGAAATGAAAGAAAGAATAAAAGAAGAGGGGAGAGGAGGTGGGAGGGCATCATGAAGCATGAACACTCTCACAATTGTAATTAATTATTAATTAATTACAATTCATGAAGATATGAATAATTAAGCTGGTCATATGTTTTCTCTCAAGATTTTACTGATTCCCTCTTTGTCTGCATTTTGTTTTAGAGAGAGAAGAGGAGAAACGATTAAAGAGAAGAGACGAGAACAGAAAAAACATTAAAAAGGAAAAGAGGAAATGAAATGAAAAGAAACAAAAGAGGAGAAGAGAGGGGAAGAGGTGGGAGGGAAACATGAAGTGTGAACCCTCTCATGTAAAAGGTCAATATCCAGTCATTTAATGTTATTTTCAGAAATGATGACGTGATCAAGGTGTCATCTGTTAGTAATTCAACCGAACTTGACCAAATCATCATCACACTGTACCTGCCGAACAAAATGATTCAAACTGAGCAAACCAAGATGAATTCGGTGAGTAGGAAACTCATCTCGGAAGTGAGGAAAATGATGTGACCATAAATGAAAACCCATCAAAGCATCTGGGTACACTCAAAGTTATGTAACCCCCCCACACACACACACACAAACACACACATACTCGCTCTATGTCGGCTGAAATCGTTTTCTTTATGCTGCACAATTCTCTGCAGGTATTAATCATTTCCCATTTTGTATGATATTCAGACGCCTGCAATACAATCTCAGTTTCTGAAAGTTTTAGTCGTCTAAGAATGAAGCTTTGGAATCTAAAATCCAAATTACAGTGTAGTTACCTCTGGGTTGTTTGTCCTGTGACCTGGATACAGTCCCAGTATTAAAGAGCTGTTATTGACTTGAGTGATGGTAGATTCCACTTTTGTTGGTGGGGTTCCTCTGTGATTTACATTTGAATCACAAATTGTGGATATAAGTTACTGAATCATGCAACCCACTGAAATGATGGAGAGCTTCCGCTGAGAGTGAAGGCAACAAAGAGCATATAGAGAGGATGATGATAATAAAGAATACATGAGCAGACAGTTCGAACCGAGTTTTATAGATATGGGAATAAAAAACATTTATTTTGATTTATAAACGTGAAGTATTATCAGTGAGTGCTCTTTGGAAAACAGTTCAAACACTGAGCAGCCTTTAACACTGTAGCAGCACTTTGTTTTTCTGTCGCCAGGTGCTGCTGGAGCATGCTACCTGGTGACACCACTTGCGTAAAAGCTAAAAGCCAGATGCGGAGGTCTGTTCCTCGCCGGGCGCGGTGGCGCGCGCCTGTAATCCAAGTCACCGGGAGGCTGAGGCTGGCGGATCGATTGAGCTCAGGAGCTCTGAGCTGCAGCGGACTATGCCGATCGGGTGTCCGCGCTAAGCTCGGTATCGATATGGTGCTCCCGGGGGAGTCCGGGACTACCAGGTCGCCCAAGGAGGGGTGCACCGGCCCAGGTCGGAAACGGAGCAGGCCAAAGCCCCCGTGCCGCTCAGTAGCGGGATCGCGCCTGTGAATAGACGCTGTAGCGCAGCCTGAGTAATACAGCGAGACCCAGTCTTTTTACACTCCCCACACTGCTCCGACAACACAAACGCTCGCACGTCGTCGCTTCGTGTCGCGCAACACCTCCATCCTTCTCTCCTTAGCCGCTTGTTTACATGCAAGACCTTCACCCGCCGCTGCCGTTTGTCGCCCCTACAGCGCCTCCTCCTGGACCACATCAACAATGGCCGTCAATCGCGCCACTCAACGCAACACACACACACACACACTCCCCAGTAAACTCACAGGTTTTCCTCAGCGAGACTGAATGAACCTGCCGGAGACGAGAGAAATCTCAGACCACATCCTTCACATTTCTCAGAGTTTCTCTTTTTCAAATCAGACACTTTGCTGCTGAGACAGCTGCAGAGCATCCAGACCAAAGTCTGTTTGGAAACAGCTTTTCCCCCAGAAGACACTTTAAAGTGTAAATAATAAAGTGAATAATGTCTTACTGAGACATTTCAACACAACGCAGCCACAGTTAATGTTATTAGTTACACCTGTGCTTTTCCTACTGTGACCAGTCAAAACGTCTGCTGGGAAAAAGACCTGGCTTATTAGAAAGGGTCAGAAAATTATACAGCTGTGTGCAAAAGTCCGGTCACCCCTGGAAAAATTCCATATTCTTTGATTTTTGAAGCGAGAAGAAGGAAAATCAACCCCTGCGGCAGACACGCATAAAAAATGACAAACCCGGAGAATGTGCTGATGTTTGGTGGGATCCATTCTTCCTTCTATCCATGTGATGTTTCTGTGCCACTGGCTGCCACAAGACCTCAAAGCAGAATCTTTCCATCCCCACACTTCACAGCTGGCAAAGGTCTTTATCAAATGCTGCTGCTTTTGTTGCTTTGGAACAATAGTAACCAAACCTTTATTTACATGGGCATAATGGCTGCTTTAGTTGTATGTTTGTACTTGTTGTGTTGACTGAATGAGCCCCACTGACTCTGTGTTGTGACCATCACACGTTCTCCTCCTGTTCCCTGTCACTAGTTGCAGATGAAAAGAAGAAGTCAGAGGGCGTTGAGGCACAAAATGGCTGCAGATTGAAGGGCAGCACAAGTGGCGACCTCGTTTCCTCGATTTCATATGAGAAGGAATCTTTGGCACTAAAACAACCATTAGTGTTTTAGTGCTTTCGTATTGAACCTCCTCCATTGTAAAATGCTGCAATTTTATTTTTCCAGGTTTGAAAAACATCCATCTGTGAAATTTCTGCCTCCACAACAACAGTGTGGACAGTTTGTCCTTCAGTTCTTTAGTAGGAAATTGTCTCCGTGTAAACTGTAGATCGTGTCTTCTGTGGATTCATCTCTCGGCTTTTTGTGGAGGCAGAAGTTTCAGACAGAGATGTCTCCAAACCGAAAACGGAGATACCGCTTTAGGTAACGTAGACCATATGAAGTTGTTGTATGAATAATACAACAATCCAAACATCAGTAAACATGACTCCAAAAGACGCTGCCAAAACAGACTTTTTTTCTTTTTGTTTTTCTCTTGTTTGGTGTCTTGAATGTCTTTGTGCATTTGCAGTCAGTGTCCTCTGGTGCCTCGAAAGGGGCCTCAAAAGAACATGTTTTAACTCGGTTTTAACTTCCTCTGTCCACAGCACTTGTTTCCAGAAATACTCTGGCTCATCCAGATGTTGCTTTGTAGACTTCAGACGTTGACTTTTGCGACGAGTCGGCAGGTGAGATTTTATTCTCATGTCTCTTCCATGTCGACCCCGTTTGTGCATCAACACTGCACAGTGGACGGTGCACCACCACACCTGTGTCAGCTAAAGCTCCCCGCAGCTTCCCGCACTTTGTTTTGCCTTTCTTCCCGGCAGACATGCGGTTTTATCTAAAAGCTTCTCGGTCTATTGCATCCTGTCTTACCGTCCACGCTTCCCCTTACCTGCCATTTCCTAGAGAATTTGGAAAGTAGATGGCCAGCTTGAACTGTTCGCCAACTGCACCTGACTGTAATATGTGATCTCACTGACCCAGCAGAGCACATTAAGGGCCGATATTTCTTTTTAATTCATTATTTTTGGTTCGATCTAGTTTGTAAGAAAACAAAGCAAATGAACTAATGGTTGTTTTAGTGCTTTCATATGGAACCTCCTCCACTGTAAAATGCGGCAGTTTTATTTTTCCAGGTTTGATAAACATCCATCTCTGAAATTTCTGCCTCCACAACAACAGTGTGGACAGTTTGTCCTTCAGTTCTTTAGTAGGAAATTGTCTCCGTGTAAACTGTAGATCGTGTCTTCTGTGGATTCATCTCTCGGCTTTTTGTGGAGGCAGAAGTTTCAGACAGAGATGTCTCCAAACCGAAAATGGAGATACCGCTTTAGGTAACCAAGACCATATGAAGTCCCAAAACACAATAATACAACAATCCAAACATCAGTAAACATGACTCCAAAAGACGCTGCCAAAACAGACTTTTTTTCTTTTTGTTTTTCTCTTGTTTGGTGTCTTGAATGTCTTTGTGCATTTGCAGTCAGTGTCCTCTGGTGCCTCGAAAGGGGCCTCAAAAGAACATGCTTTAACTCGGTTTTAACTTCCTCTGTCCACAGCACTTGTTTCCAGAATGACTCTGGCTCATCCAGATGTTGCTTTGTAGACTTCAGACGTTGACTTTTGCGACGGGGTGGCAGGTGAGGTTTTATTCTCATGTCTCTTCCATGTCGACCCCGTTTGTGCATCAACACTGCACAGTGGACGGTGCACCACCACACCTGTGTCAGCTAAAGCTCCCCGCAGCTTGCGCACTTTGTTTTGCCTTTCTTCCCGGCAGACATGCGGTTTTATCTAAAAGCTTCTCGGTCTATTGCATCCTGTCTTACCGTCCACGCTTCCCCTTACCTGCCATTTCCTAGAGAATTTGGAAAGTAGATGGCCAGCTTGAACTGTTCGCCAACTGCACCTGACTGTAATATGTGATCTCACTGACCCAGCAGAGCACATTAAGGGCCGATATTTCTTTTTAATTCATTATTTTTGGTTCGATCTAGTTTGTAAGAAAACAAAGCAAATGAACTAATGGTTGTTTTAGTGCTTTCATATGGAACCTCCTCCACTGTAAAATGCGGCAGTTTTATTTTTCCAGGTTTGATAAACATCCATCTCTGAAATTTCTGCCTCCACAACAACAGTGTGGACAGTTTGTCCTTCAGTTCTTTAGTAGGAAATTGTCTCCGTGTAAACTGTAGATCGTGTCTTCTGTGGATTCATCTCTCGGCTTTTTGTGGAGGCAGAAGTTTCAGACAGAGATGTCTCCAAACCGAAAATGGAGATACCGCTTTAGGTAACCAAGACCATATGAAGTCCCAAAACACAATAATACAACAATCCAAACATCAGTAAACATGACTCCAAAAGACGCTGCCAAAACAGACTTTTTTTCTTTTTGTTTTTCTCTTGTTTGGTGCCTTGAATGTCTTTGTGAATTTGCAGTCAGTTTCCTCTGGTGCCTCGAAAGGGGCCTCAAAAGAACATGTGTGATTGTTGCTGCATAACTTTGGCCACCAGGTGTCGCCAGCCTTTGTGATGACATCACTTGCGTAAAAGCTAAAAGCCAGATGAGGACGTCTGCTCCTCGCCGGGCGCGGTGGCGCGCGCCTGTAATCCAAGTCACCGGGAGGCTGAGGCTGGCGGATCGATTGAGCTCAGGAGCTCTGAGCTGCAGCGGACTATGCCGATCGGGTGTCCGCACTAAGTTCGGCATCAATATGGTGACCTCCCGGGAGCGGGGGACCACCAGGTTGCCTAAGGAGGGGTGAACCGGCCCAGGTCGGAAACGGAGCAGGTCAAAACTCCCGTGCTGATCAGTAGTGGGATCGCGCCTGTGAATAGACGCTGTAGCGCAGCCTGAGTAATACAGCGAGACCCAGTCTTTTTACACTCCCCACACTGCTCCGACAACAGCGGGGGAAACACACACGCTCGCACGTCGTCGCTTCGTGTCGCGCAACACCTCCATCCTTCTCTCCTTAGCCGCTTGTTTACATGCAAGACCTTCACCCGCCGCTGCCGTTTGTCGCCCCTACAGCGCCTCCTCCTGGACCACATCACCAATGGCCGTCAATTGCGCCACTCAACGCAACACACACATACACACACACACACACACACTCCCCCGGTAAACTCACAGGTTTTCCTCAGCGAGACTGAATGAACCTGCCGGAGACGAGAGAAATCTCAGACCACATCCTTCACATTTCTCGGAGTTTCTCTTTTTCAAATCAGACACTTTGCTGCTGAAACAGCTGCAGAGCATCCAGACCAAAGTCTGTTTGGAAACAGCTTTTCCCCCAGAAGACACTTTAAAGTGTAAATAATAAAGTGAATAATGTCTTACTGAGACATTTGAACACAACGCAGCCACAGTTAATGTTATTAGTTACACCTGTGCTTTTCCTACTGTGACCAGTCAAAACGTCTGCTGGGAAAAAGACCTGGCTTATTAGAAAGGGGAAGAAAATTATACAGCTGTGTGTAAAAGTCTGGTCACCCCTGGAAAAATTCCATATTCTTTGATTTTTGAAGCGAGAAGAAGGAAAATCAACCCCTGCGGCAGACACGCATCAAAATGACAAACCCGGAGAATGTGCTGATGTTTGGGGGCGTTGAGGCACAAAATGGCTACACATCGAAGAGCAGCACAAGTGGCAACCTTGCTTCCTCGATTTCATGGGAGGAGGCATCTTTGGCAAAGGTGCCAAGTGTGTGAAATTAATCACAGCACAGGATATGGCCCTCAAGATTTTCAAAACTGAGAAGAGCACAGTCACTAAAAGAGAGGTAACTCATTAGTCTTTTCCATAATGAATGGTTTTGATATATTTTCTGTCATTTATTAATTGAACTGCGGATACCATGCAGCCTCATGTGATGATTGACATGCTCGAAGTCGTGAGCGTTCCCGACCCAGTCAAGGCAGCTCTTTGAAAAGTTTGAGCACAAAGGACATACAGTACCCGTCTAGCTTTTGAAATGCTGGACAGGAGTCGGCTGTTAGAGGACAGACACTTTGACTCTGAGTCCAATAGCACAGCAGGCAATAAATATGTAGCTTTAATCATTCTATTAAGAAGTCATGGCAATATGCTCAGCCAGCTGACTATGCAGTTAGATGTTTAAACTCCTGCACCGTATTTCTTCTGGATCTGTAAATGCCTCCACACGGGCCTCCTCTGTTTCTGCAGCTGCTGGCTGCCTTTGACGCTTTGAAGGAACTTGGTGTCATTCCCTCTGACCTGAAGCCCGATAATTGGGATGCTGGTAAACCATGAGAACCAGCCCTTCAGAGTGAAACTCACAGATTTAGGCTTGTCCGTCGCTACCTCTGAAGTGACATGTGGTCTGAACATTCAGCCCCGGGGTTACACGTAGCTTCAATCTGCATCTTCTAACATGTTTACAATTCAGTGTTTCTGCTGTAAATGATCTGTGTCAGTCCTAAGTACACGTGTCGAACCCTGCAATGTACTATTCAGCTCTTGTCGCTTTTGTGCGCTACAAACAGGGCACCTGAAGTCACCCTGGTTCTCCCTATGTCTGAGTCCATAGACATGTGGGGGTCTCAGCTGTATCCTCGCTTTCCCGTACCTTTCCAACAACCTGCTTGGGGTGCACCTCAAGTACTAGCTGGCAAGTAAACTAATAGATCTAGATTTGACTACACAGCTTCCGATATACTGCCCCGAAAGATTTAGACTTGACGTAGGACGTCTGATGAGAGCAATTGTTGACCTACTGGGCCAGCCTGCTGACCGCTTCCTCTTTGCTGCCGGATTCACCAAGAAATTCTTCAAGTTGAACCAGCCCTGCAACTTCCCCAAATGGTGGCTGAAGGTATTTTAACTGTGTTTAGCTTCTCCCTGGTTTGCTCACATTATTTTATTTACTAATGAGACAACAACCCCTTTAATGGTTAAAACATTTAGGAAGACGTATCCGACATATGCAGTGCTTTGTTTCTTTAGACCCCACGAGGATACCAGCAGGCAACTGGCGTTGAGCCGAAACAATAAAACGAGGTCTGTCAGGTCCCTGGATGAGCCGGTAACAGTATGTGGTCTATTTCACGGGTAAAGAATGAATTCACAGTAATTTGCTCTGACCCTGAGAGACAGGAAGCAGACAGACTGAATCTACTTTGTTTCAAATCCGGCTCTACCCTGAGATACAGGAGTCCACTGAGATGGAGGATCGCAGAGCATTCGTGGACCTCCTCAAATGTCTTCTGCATAGGGACCCTGGACAGACGATCCCCCCTGAGAAGACCCCCATGGTGGATGATATGGACCCCAGCTTGTAGTAAGTGACTGTGGTTTGGTATCAGCAGAGTTGGATAGATACATGATTGGATTATTGGACACATTAATTTACTGATTGATTGATTGGTTGTCATGTTTTATTCAGTGTGGAAGACTCCTACGATAAAGAGCTGGCCTGCGATATGGATGACTCGGCGCAGGGACAGTTAGTAACACCTGACAAGGCTGAGGAGGAACCCAAAGTCGAAGGTTCTCCAGTCATCCCTCGTTCTAATGGCGCAGGCTCAGCCGCTCCTCGCTCCTGTGACGGCTTTTCACACCAGCCTGATGGAGCAGCAACTGCTGGAGCTGTAGAGACTATTGGCCCAGCTGAAGAGGAGCCAGCTGCCAGCCAAGATGCAGCCAGTAGTAGCCTCAGTAGTTGTAGACTCAGGAATGAGGAATCGCAGATAGAGAGATAGTCAGTATCGTAGTGTGCTAAGAGTGAGGTGATAGGAATAATAAATAAAAAGGGAAATCCCAGTTTATAAGCAGCCCTGATATATTCAAGTGTTCTGTTCATCCTAATGTGCAAAGAGAAGATTGTTAAAAATAAATAATAAGGCAACTTAAATCCAAAAGCAGCATGATGTCAGCAGGCAAAAGCAGATGGATTTTAGAGTCTGATGTACTTGTTGTGGCCACAGTCACTTTATTTGAAAAAGAGAAACTCTGAGAAATGTGAAGGATGTGGTCTGAGATTTCTCTCGTCTCCGGCAGGTTTATTCAGTCCCGCTGAGGAAAACCTGTGAGTTTACTGGGGGAGTGTGTGTGTGTGTGTGTGTGTGTGTTGCGTTGAGTGGCGCGATTGACGGCCATTGGTGATGTGGTCCAGGAGGAGGCGCTGTAGGGGCGACAAACGGCAGCGGCGGGTGAAGGTCTTGCATGTAAACAAGCGGCTAAGGAGAGAAGGATGGAGGTGTTGCGCGACACGAAGCGACGACGTGCGAGCGTGTGTGTTTCCCCCGCTGTTGTCGGAGCAGTGTGGGGAGCGTAAAAAGACTGGGTCTCGCTGTATTACTCAGGCTGCGCTACAGCGTCTATTCACAGGCGCGATCCCGCTACTGAGCGGCACGGGGGCTTTGGCCTGCTCCGTTTCCGACCTGGGCCGGTGCACCCCTCCTTAGGCGACCTGGTAGTCCCGGACTCCCCCGGGAGCACCATATCGATACCGAACTTAGCGCGGACACCCGATCGGCATAGTCCGCTGCAGCTCAGAGCTCCTGAGCTCAATCGATCCGCCAGCCTCAGCCTCCCGGTGACTTGGATTACAGGCGCGCGCCACCGCGCCCGGCGAGGAGCAGACGTCCGCATCTGGCTTTTAGCTTTTACGCAAGTGATGTCATCACAACGGCTGGCGACACCTGGTGGCCAAAGTTATGCAGCAACAATCACACATGTTCTTTTGAGGCCCCTTTCGAGGCACCAGAGGAAACTGACTGCAAATGCACAAAGACATTCAAGACACCAAACAAGAGAAAAACAAAAAGAAAAAAAGTCTGTTTTGGCAGCGTCTTTTGGAGTCATGTTTACTGATGTTTGGATTGTTGTATTATTGTGTTTTGGGACTTCATATGGTCTCTGTTACCTAAAGTGGTATCTCCGTTTTCGGTTTGGAGACATCTCTGTCTGAAACTTCTGCCTCCACAAAAAGCCGAGAGATGAATCCACAGAAGACACGATCTACAGTTTACACGGAGACAATTTCCTACTAAAGAACTGAAGGACAAACTGTCCACACTGTTGTTGTGGAGGCAGAAATTTCAGAGATGGATGTTTTTCAAACCTGGAAAAATAAAATTGCAGCATTTTACAGTGGAGGAGGTTCCATACGAAAGCACTAAAACAACCATTAGTTCATTTGCTTTGTTTTCTTACAAACTAGATCGAATCAAAAATAATGAATTAAAAAGAAATATCGGCCCTTAATGTGCTCTGCTGGGTCAGTGAGATCACATATTACAGTCAGGTGCAGTTGGCGAACAGTTCAAGCTGGCCATCCACTTTCCAAATTTTCTAGGAAATGGCAGGTAAGGGGACGCGTGGACGGTAAGACAGGATGCAATAGACCGAGAAGCTTTTAGATAAAACCGCATGTCTGCCGGGAAGAAAGGCAAAACAAAGTGCGGGAAGCTGCAGGGAGCTTTAGCTGACACAGGTGTGGTGGTGCACCGTCCACTGTGCAGTGTTGATGCACAAACGGGGTCGACATGGAAGAGACATGAGAATAAAACCTCACCTGCCGACTCGTCGCAAAAGTCAACGTCTGAAGTCTACAAGAAAACATCTGGATGAGCCAGAGTATTTCTGGAAACAAGTGCTGTGGACAGAGGAAGTTAAAACCGAGTTAAAACATGTTCTTTTGAGGCCCCTTTCGAGGCACCAGAGGAAACTGACTGCAAATGCACAAAGACATTCAAGGCACCAAACAAGTGAAAAACAAAAAGAAAAAAAGTCTGTTTTGGCAGCGTCTTTTGGAGTCATGTTTACTGATGTTTGGATTGTTGTATTATTGTGTTTTGGGACTTCATATGGTCTCTGTTACCTAAAGTGGTATCTCCGTTTTCGGTTTGGAGACATCTCTGTCTGAAACTTCTGCCTCCACAAAAAGCCGAGAGATGAATCCACAGAAGACACGATCTACAGTTTACACGGAGACAATTTCCTACTAAAGAACTGAAGGACAAACTGTCCACACTGTTGTTGTGGAGGCAGAAATTTCAGAGATGGATGTTTTTCAAACCTGGAAAAATAAAATTGCCGCATTTTACAATGGAGGAGGTTCCATACGAAAGCACTAAAACACTAATGGTTGTTTTAGTGCCAAAGATTCCTTCTCATATGAAATCGAGGAAACGAGGTCGCCACTTGTGCTGCCCTTCAATCTGCAGCCATTTTGTGCCTCAACGCCCTCTGACTTCTTCTTTTCATCTGCAACTAGTGACAGGGAACAGGAGGAGAACGTGTGATGGTCACAACACAGAGTCAGTGGGGCTCATTCAGTCAACACAACAAGTACAAACATACAGCTAAAGCAGCCATTATGCCCATGTAAATAAAGGTTTGGTTACTATTGTTCCAAAGCAACAAAAGCAGCAGCATTTGATGAAGACCTTTGCCAGCTGTGAAGTGTGGGGATGAAGAGATTCTGCTTTGAGGTCGTGTGGCAACCAGTGGCACAGAAACATCACATGGATAGAAGGAAGAATGGATTCCACCAAACATCAGCACATTCTCCGGGTTTGTCATTTTGATGCGTGTCTGCCGCAGGGGTTGATTTTCCTTCTTCTCGCTTCAAAAATCAAAGAATATGGAATTTTTCCAGGGGTGACCGGACTTTTGCACACAGCTGTATAATTTTCTTCCCCTTTCTAATAAGCCAGGTCTTTTTCCCAGCAGACGTTTTGACTGGTCACAGTAGGAAAAGCACAGGTGTAACTAATAACATTAACTGTGGCTGCGTTGTGTTGAAATGTCTCAGTAAGACATTATTCACTTTATTATTTACACTTTAAAGTGTCTTCTGGGGGAAAAGCTGTTTCCAAACAGACTTTGGTCTGGATGCTCTGCAGCTGTTTCAGCAGCAAAGTGTCTGATTTGAAAAAGAGAAACTCCGAGAAATGTGACGGATGTGGTCTGAGATTTCTCTCATCTCCGACAGGTTCATTCAGTCTCGCTGAGGAAAACCTGTGAGTTTACTGGGGGAGTGTGTGTGTGTGTGTGTGTGTGTGTGTGTTGCGTTGAGTGGCGCGATTGACGGCCATTGTTGATGTGGTCCAGGAGGAGGCGCTGTAGGGGCGACAAACGGCAGCGGCGGGTGAAGGTCTTGCATGTAAACAAGCGGCTAAGGAGAGAAGGATGGAGGTGTTGCGCGACACGAAGCGACGACGTGCGAGCGTGTGTGTTGTCGGAGCAGTGTGGGGAGTGTAAAAAGACTGGGTCTCGCTGTATTACTCAGGCTGCGCTACAGCGTCTATTCACAGGCGCGATCCCGCTACTGAGCGGCACGGGGGCTTTGGCCTGCTCCGTTTCCGACCTGGGCCGGTGCACCCCTCCTTAGGCGACCTGGTAGTCCCGGACTCCCCCGGGAGCACCATATCGATACCGAACTTAGCGCGGACACCCGATCGGCATAGTCCGCTGCAGCTCAGAGCTCCTGAGCTCAATCGATCCGCCAGCCTCAGCCTCCCGGTGACTTGGATTACAGGCGCGCGCCACCGCGCCCGGCGAGGAGCAGACGTCCGCATCTGGCTTTTAGCTTTTACGCAAGTGATGTCATCACAAAGGCTGGCGACACTTGGTGGCCAAAGTTATGCAGCATCTTCGTTTGATAATGTGAATTTGAACGTGCTGGTGGTTTGATCTGCCCATTTGAACCAAGACCTTCCCCCTGCAATTCTGCACTTTACTAAACTTGGGTATGTTGTTGGTATTAAAGTCAACCTACTGCTACCTTCACTGCCTCAGGTCACCAGTGTGAAAACCTTCCTACCACACCGCCCAAACATCCAACTAAATCTGTACTTATAAAGAATCTGTAAAGATTTTCCTCAGTGACTGGCAACATACAAGTACGGCATGTGTTCTCTCTGTGGATCAGTGGTAGAAAGTTACTAAATACTCCACATTTACTCAAGTGCTTTACTTAAGTACCAATTTGAGATATTTGTATTTTTCTGAAGTAGTTAACTTCATATTTCTACTCCACTATTTGTATTTGACAACGACATTTTCTAGTTTCTCTGCAAACTACAGGCTCTGCATTTCACCAAACTCATGCACTAAGAATGATGGGGCGTAAGTTACCCAACCCCAGCAGGTACAGCAACACCCACATACGAGTGAGAGAGGTTTCAGTCACGCACAGATTGTACCAGTGGACTGTGGGTGCATAGATGCTTTAAGACTTTAAATACAAATTATATGATCTCCTTTACAAAATATGAAGCGTTATCACTACATAAACTATACCAATACAGTGAAATAAGCAGTTACAATTTCCTCTGCATAATGAGTATATGTTAAGGACATTTTCTGGTAATATGTAGTAGTATACCACAGCAATATTTTTGAATACAGGGCTTTTACTTGTAAGAGTATTTTTACGCTATGGTGTAACTACTTTTACTTAAGAAAAGCATTTGAATATTTCTTCCACCACTGATGCAGAGGTATATGTGACATTTTCGCTCTGGCCAGAGGCAAAATCCAAAATATGTAGGACAATTGTAGCAATGTATAATTAATAAGAACAGATGCTGGTGAATCTCCGTGTAAAATGAAGATTTTTTTGTTCACTTTGTGCAATATTTGTGTTATAAATCAAGATCTTAGCAGATAGCAGCTACTTCACTGCAGTGTGTTTCAAACTTGATGCACAGACTCAGCAGTATCCATATAGGAATATCTTCTGTGTTGGATACATTTATTGACCCTTAAATCCACTTATACTTAAATTTGAAATCCGGTCTCCGTTTCATATGATTTGTTAGCTAACTCAATTTTACAAATTATAGCAGAGGCTTGACCTGATTTAAGATATGTCATCTGCCAGTTGAGTGAAACATCTGTTTCCACAAACTTCCAAAAAAATCTAATTTTGTATCTCTCATTTGGCCAGATGATTTGAATCACTTCTGATAATACCCCATCCCACCCCGGCAAAAATAGAAGTCAGTAGTACTATATTTAAACTGAAAATCACTGTAGGTGTAATGATGCCATGCAGATGCACAACAGCAGCAAAATGAATGTTCCATTTCCAACTGAAGTAATGATTTTATAGCCTCCATTACAGCTGAAGACATTAAATGATACATTTCAGCAAATAATGAACATGATATGTTTCAGATTTGTGTTCCCAACATTACGAGCTTGACTGCAACACAAAATTACACATTATAGCATTAAAGGTACTCCAGTATCAGGCATGATCATATCTCCATTGTGTGTTAGGGTACATATTTAACAACTGAGCAAGACAAATAACAACATACATTATTCATATAATCTAATGCGCAACTAACTGATTGTTGTTAGACAAAGTATTTCACACGTGCAACAGACAAATTTCCATTTTATGCAAGGCATTTGGTGGAGAGACAGCCAGACCACATTCACAAACATTGAAATTAGTTAACAGGTCCCAAGTGAATGAGTGACAACTAAAAGACACAAAAGACAAACTTTTAAACAAATTGAAACTGTTCATATAATTAGATTTCATAATTTCTGAACTTCCGCAGTAGATTAGATGGAGAGTCAGCGGCCCAACGGAAACGCCGATGGCAGTAATCACCTAGGTCGTGGTGATAAAAAAGTCGGTTAATTTTATTGGATTTCATTCTGTCTAAAAATATAGATACACCTTGTTTTTACAAAGTAAAACCGGGATGGGAGAAAACATTCAGACCTGCTGATGTAAAACGTTAAGCGTTGCTATATAATCACATTATTCCATTTTATAAATGTAATAATTTCACATTTGATTGTATAATGATTATTAGCCCATAAAGAGATTTATAGTTTGATTGATGTTGTAACAACAAGAAGAAACATCTTTGAAGAAGAAACACTTTCATGCTTTATGAAAAATCATTCACATCATAATTGTACAGACATGGAGCGTTGTTTAACTGGCAGTGTCGCAGCTGTTTCTGCTTAGTGTTTCCATCTGACCATCTTGAATGCTGCCCATACTTTGTGTAAAACACAACACTTCACGAAAAGATAGGGTGGGAACAAGGCCCTTTTCTTTATGTAAGTGTCAAAATGCACCTAAAAAACTTTCTATGGTACTAATGTCACGCCAGAGTGGCACTCAGGCAGCCCATCTTTTACCTCTTCCAGAGTGTTCCCAGAGTGTTCCTCTTATTATCAAGGGCCTCTCGGGCTACAAAAAAATAAGGGTGCCGGAGGCACCGTTGACAACCAGACTTTCTATGCACTGAATGGCCACTTCCTCAGTTTTGTTCATTGCTGTGTTTTGCACCTCATTACTTCATAATAAATAAAAAGAAATTGAGTTTCTTTACTTTCCAGTGCTTCGAGAACATTTTGAAATATACTTACTTGAGGATGGCATGTCATCACATGAGGGGATCCCCGGGGCTTCCCGCTCACAAAGAAGGTCCTTTGCTTGGGAAGTGACTGGGATTTCTGCTTTGGAGGCCTCCAGCATTGGTTCCTTCTTATCTCTCACAGCCCAATGCATTGACTGCAAACAGGTGACCAAATATATCACTGAGATTTCCTGCTATACAGTTTACATAGTATTTTGAAAAATCTAGAGCAAAGAAAAGGCATTACATACAGTTTTTACAGAGTCGTTCAGGGCTTGCCAGTCATGGAACGGAATAGTAACTCCACTTCGTTTCCAAACGTCGTAGTTTTTCCTTTTGGTTTCATTGCATAAAACCTCTTTGGCTTCTTGCAGTTTTTGGAAATCTGCCACTGTCAGAAATAACGAAAATACCGGGTCTAAGATGGAACACTATGCTCACAGAATTATGAGAAAAAAAATACCCTCTTCTTTGTATGCAGCTTTAAGTCTCTCTCCATTGACACAATTTGCTTTGGAGTCAAGACATCAGAAACAGGCACTGACTGTTTTTGGGCTAAGTAAGAAAACTGAGATACAATTAAAGAAGTCATCATTTAAAAAAGCAATAAAAATAAAAAGTTGGGTTCACTTTGACTTCAAATCACACCTCTGGCTAGGTAAAGTGTTTTATAATATGTAACGCTACTTGTTTCTCAGCATTTGAAAATTCCTTTTTAAATACACACCAGTGTGCCACAGCAATGGTCCACGTATTTACCTGCCCTTGGGTTGTCTCGGTGTTTGTCTGGGTGACATGCCAAGGCTCGGATCTTGTATTCGTTGACAATCTGTTCAGTCTGCAAGGGAAACGCTCAAATGAATATAATGTAATGTTGACACTACAAATATCTGAACTTCAGAAACCATTCCCTTATTCTATTCTGGAGGGACATTATTCACTTTGGTATTGTGCACACACTCCAGTGTGACTAAGAGACCACAAAGCGAATTTATCTCCTTCTTCCACACAATATGTAAGGTCAATATAGCCAGTTGCTTTCTATCCTTAAAGTTTCATTGATCAGTTTATCATGTGGCCTTCAAATGCTTTAGCTCAAAGCCCGTGTGACACAAGCACGGTTCTTAGCGTTGCTAACAACGATGTAGACATTTTTAATGTATCGCGATATCATCGTGTCAATTTTGCCCCTCAGACGCATTTAGGCTCCGTGCGTTGCTGTTCCCATCGCGGATGTTGCTGTTGTCAGACTTTGTGCAGTTGATGCTATGAATATGAGATATTCTGCCGAGCGTGGATTACATCTAGTTACACGTGTGGACATGTTGGAGAGCGAATTACGCACAAATACTGTAACACAACAGAGGCGCTGGATGACGCACGAGTTGTTTTGACATTTTTTTGCTGAAGCATCAACAGGTCTCTGGGGACTCAGACTAACCCCGGGTGTACCCAGAATTCACGAATCTCTTGGTTTAACAATTTACAGGCGGCCGAGCGTCTGCGTACACCCCGCATTTTGTGTTATTTCCCACTTCTCAACTCTTAAACCGGTATGTTTTGGTTTGTAGATCCAGACAACCATTTTGTCACCCAGCACGTAGGCTGAGCCTTAACCCACTGGCCAGAACTTACCGACGACAATTCATCGCAGCCTAACAGCCCGTAGTAATCCTCCAAGTCCTCTGGTTTGCAGTTGAAAACAGCCTCCATAAATGCTTTGGGGGAAATGTGTATGGTTTTTCTAGTGACGGAGCCGCTCGTCCACTACCCTGGATCACAGCTGTTCCGTTCGAGGGCTGCTGATGGGCTCCCCCTGCTGCTGCTGCTGCTGCTGCTCCGCGGGTCACTCACGGACAGTGTTCTCAGAGTTTGCCTTGCTCTTATTTTCTCGGCTAGCGCTGGGGTAACTAATAAATACACTGGCACATGGCTAAAAGTGTCAAGGGAATTCTCTGCCGAGTTGCGCTGAGAACCGAGCTTTGCTTTTTGACCATTTGACGTATGCTGCATTCAAGTGTCCAGCTAAAAGTCTCACTCGGCGCGAAAGTTCGACCATTCGTGGGGGCGCGAAACAGTGGCAAAGGCAGCCTACAGTAATTAGAAAATAGTATGAATGACTTTGTGAAAAAAAAATTTGTTCTGATGACTTGGCTACATGGCAGGTGGCATATGTGGTAAAATAAAAGGTATATTTGTTGGAGGCATGTAATTGAAGCTGTAATTAAAATTCCAACGTGCACATTTAATACAAAGGTTATAAAAGATGTTTATTGATGTGGCTCACATTCTACTATTAAAAACGTTTGACATCTGCGTTTAACCAATACCTTTTTGCAGTCATTTACAAGCTCTTCACTTTGCTCACAATTCACCAGACAGTTTTTGAAGGCAGCAATATTTTGTTATGGTTTTATGTCATCGACGTACCAGGGGGACGTTCCAGCCGTCACTATTGGTGGAGGACGAGTCACGTGTGCTATGCAAATGAGCCAGCTGTCCGGGAGGAAGGATCTGCTCAGCGGTTCTGCGGGCTGAAGATGGCGGACGGAGAGAACAGTCTCGGAACGGGCTTTTCAGGCGCCCCTGAAATGGACGAGCCTGTCGCGAAAAGGTCGAAAATCAGTCCGGGAACCAACTACGGATTCAAAGTGACCGAAGCAGATCAATTCTCGTGCGTCTCTGCGGACAAAGAGAGCTGGGAGGCGGCGGTGAATTGTGTGCAGCCAGCGGAGAAGGAAGCAAAGCCGGTGATGGCGGTAGAGCAGGCCCAAGCAGCGTTAGGCGGAGACAACAATGGACTGGGACTTCTGGTCTCAGAGCCGCACAAACCATTTGTGAAGCTAGACGAGAGCGCCGTACCTGGGACAACCGAGGAGGGTGCTGGTATGAAAACAGCCGGACAGCTTAGCAAAGCTTTAGTATTTACGCTACACACAGCGGGCAGTGCACATTTATCAACTTAACCGGCGAGTTAGCGTAATATGAAAAAGAAGATAAGTTAACGTTAGTTAGCAAACGTTAAGCATTGCAAACGTGTGGTTGTTGAGTGGTATGTACTTCTCAAGACTACAACTTAAACTTTTTTTGAGTTAACGCTGAAAATGAGAGCGAAAACTGACGATTTAACTTATTCCCTCACGACTCTAAACTTTGATAGCAACTTAGCCGGTTTATATCTTTTTCCCACAAACGTTCACTTAAGTTAACGTTAGAACAGTGAGGTTGCTGTCATGGAAAACGGTTCTGACTGACGATAGTGGTTATCAGAGATAGACGCCGCTTATCTCCGGTTGTAATTGTTCATTTTCCAAATTTCTCTGTGCACAGATTTCCTTGAACACGATGATCTCCCCTCCAACGGTCTGGCTGTCACACCGGACCACATCAACGAGGACGATGACAGATCCTCACATGCCAGCTCCAGCGACTGGACTCCTCAACCGCAAATAGGTAACTAGGTGAATCTTAGTAGCATTGGGCCAAAAACATTGCCTGTAGGAGCTTTTACCACTCCTCTGATAGTGTGTATTTTGCAGGGAACTGTTTAAGCAACATTATTATTGCAGGCAGTGGTACAAACATGTGTATTTTGGAATACTTGCATGCTGAGATGTGGTATTCTTGGCCAGGTTCCTACAGCTTCATCCAGCAACACATCAGAGAGACCGATCCAAGGACGATTCTGAGGGATTTGCTGCCTGAGACAGTGCTCCCACCAGATTTAGACGACATGACATTATGGCAGATCATCATCAACATCTCAGAACCTCCAAAAAGAAAGAAGCGGAAAGACATTAACACCTTAGAAGATGTCGTTAGGCTCCTCCATGAAAGTAAAAGGATCCTTGTGCTGACTGGTGCTGGGGTATGCATTTGCAGTAGTATGTTACAGTTGTGCTATTTAAATTACCATGTGTTTGATTTAATACCTAGTGCCAGTGTTCACGCTATCAAATCAGAAAACTTCTATGCTTTTTTTGTAGGTGTCTGTTTCATGTGGGATACCAGACTTTCGCTCCAGAGATGGAATTTATGCACGGCTCGCTGTAGATTTTCCTGATCTTCCAGACCCTCAAGCTATGTTTGACATTGAATACTTCAGACGGGACCCAAGACCCTTTTTCAAGTTTGCCAAGGTTTGTTCATTGTGTCCACTTACTCTTGTGTATACTCAATGTTGATAACAATACATTGAAAAATGATTTGATCGCCCTCAGTTAAGATCCAGGTTTTGGATATAATAAGATAGTAAACTTTTTTTTAAAGTTATGTATTCAAAACCAAACATACTCACATAAACCTTTGCAAGGTGCTACAGAGAGATTCATAGATATAGAAGTTTCAACACACCTGGATCTGCATACTCATTTTATTATCTTACACAGATTTGGTCATACAGGGAGGGAGAAAATACTTAAAAGTAATATTCACATTCATGCCGAAAATGCATAACATCCGTGTACTACAGGTGCATGACCTTAATATGAAGAGTGTGCATCATATAGTAGATACTGTATCCTGTGGCTTCCATTTTTGTAGTTCTTACACTTTATAGTACTAACATGATACTATGTTTACCCTTGAACATGATGAGATGAGATACATATCTTTCCCTGAAGATGATCTATGAACAAAAGCTTTTAACGTAGTAATATATGATGCACCAGAACCTTGCACCCAGAAAACGTCTTTGGTGTTTACACACTGTTTTAGAACAAGATTCCAAACTTGTTTACTTTGAATATAGATCTTGTCCTTCAGATTTTGGACTGTGTTTATTTGGTGTCCAGTCCAGGTCCAGTTTTTGCTCCAAGACTAAGTCATCCAGGCCTTAAATATTAACAAATATTTAAAAAGATGAAGGTTGCAGAGAAGCCACAGCAGGAATGATATGCATGATTATAGCAGGCTTTGGATTTTGTCAGAAAGTGCTGAATGCATCCTCTGTTACAGGAGATCTACCCTGGTCAGTTCCAGCCTTCACCCTGTCACAAATTCATATCTATGCTGGATAAGCAAGGGAAGCTACTGCGCAATTACACACAAAACATTGATACATTAGAACAAGTGGCTGGAGTTCAGAGGATTATCCAGTGTCATGGTAAGTGATACAGCTAATCTTGGATCTTGCTTATTTTCTATAAAGTTCTGTTCATGGCAATGTTGAAAGGCCATTAATAACTCTGTTATTTCAGGGTCATTTGCAACTGCATCCTGTCTTGTCTGTAAACACAAAGTGGATTGTGAGGCCATAAGGGAAGACATCTTTAACCAGGTATTTATTTCTTAAAAACTGATCCAGGCTAACACATTTACATTTACTATTCGATACTGCATCATTTAAGTCACAAGACACTGCAATTTTATTGAAGTATTTTCCCACAGACCTTGAAGCTTATTACATATACTACATATTAAGCAACACCTGCAACAATTTAAATGACGGTGCACACCAAACTGTGTTGTCAAACAGCAACATCCAGCACTTCAGGGTTATTGCATGAAAGTAATCCTTAACAACCAACTTCCAGTGAAGAATCTTGCAGGGCCCAAGGAAGCTGATTTGTGTACATTTGCTGTGTAAGAAGTCTTATGTATGCCATACACTTGGTATTAGCACTGGCTCCAAAACTTAAGTGGTACAGAGCCATTGCAGGGTTCGGGGCAAACATGACCAGGAGGAGAAATTTGGAATGAAACTAAAGATGGACTGACCCTTTTACACAGCAGACATTTTGACTTTACAAATAACCATTATTAATTCCTGCACTGCATTGCATCATTTTATGGAATGGAGCCATGGTTAATGTTATGAGCTCGTCCTGTAATTCTCCTGCTCTGAGAAGTCAAAATCTCAGGTAATTATGAATTTTATTTATATGGCAAATTTATATACTGCAAAAAGACATGTTCTTAAATCAATTTTATGATATGTTTATGAGTGACACCAGTATTGTCCAAATATGGTGCAGTTAAAACATTGTGATTGTAAGTATCAACCAGTGTCAACGCTACTCTGTTTTTGAGATCATAGTGGTGGTGGTATATTAATTACAGTCAAAAGGTGTTCCAGGCTTTTTGTCCATTCCCATTAAAATACTGTAAATAATGCTTGTTGTGGGTTCATCTAAATTAAGATAAAAAACCTTTTTTAAATGTTATTTAACTCCATAGTATTGGGCTTGCTGCAGTGGATATCAAATACTTGGCATTCAACACCAAAACTGATGCCTGAATTTTATTTTATTTTATTTTATTTTATTTTATTTTATTTTATTTTATTTTATTTTATTTCATTTTATTTCATTTGATTTCATTTTATGTCATGAACATACTTTAAAATGTGACATGCAGTTGTTGGCTCCAGCTCAAACTGACTGTATTCATACCCCCAGGCAGAAAGAATAAAATGAATCATATCTTACACAAACATCTCTCCCCAAAGATTCTGCACCATCCATCGTTGTACAGCTGTCAGACAATTGTGGAAGTAAATCAGGGTGGTACAGCTGCCTACTTTGAAGACTTTTGGATTTTATAGATATGCAACCCTTACCAAAGTAAGGATGAAATTTGGCAGGTCATTTCCTTTAACACCATATTTTGTTATAGTGCTAATAAAATCTATTCCTTTTGCAGGTTGTCCCTCGTTGTCCACGGTGTCCAGATATTCCCCTGGCAATCATGAAACCTGACATCGTCTTCTTTGGAGAAAATCTTCCAGAAATGTTCCACAGAGCCATGAAGCAGGATAAAGATGAGGTGGACCTCCTGATTGTCATTGGCTCTTCTCTTAAAGTCCGACCGGTTGCCCTCATCCCAAGTATGTTTTCTTCAGATTAATGGATTTCTGTTTTCTGCAAGATGTATGCAATAACCAGCATGTTTCTATTGTGCTTTCAGTAAATCTAAACATACAATACATAACTGTTTTCTCTTTTCTCCATCCCATCCAGACTCCATTCCTCATGAAGTGCCTCAGGTCCTGATCAATAGGGAGCAGCTGCCTCACCTCAACTTTGACGTGGAGCTACTTGGGGACTGTGATGTCATTGTCAATGAGCTCTGTCATCGATTGGGTGGAGACTTTGAGCAGCTCTGCTACAACACCGTAAGACTCACTGAGATCACAGAGAAACCCCCTCGGTTACCAGAACAGCCACCAAGCGAGGCCTTGCCTGTTTCCAGCGACGCAGCTCAGGGGGAGCAGAAGCAGCACAGTACAGACTCAGTAATTAAACCTTCAGAGGAGACAGAAAGTCTGAATGTCGCAGAGACTGCTGGTAATAACGTTACACCTCCAGAGCCTTGTCCAAAAACTCAGTGTTCCAGTGAAGAGACGGCTGAGCCTTCAGAGTTACCAGCAGAAGACACACCAAAAGAGGAGGCCGCTGAAGTAAAGAACCAAACCTCCAACCTTGAATTTCGTAGACGATGCTGGATGAGTCGAATCAACAGAAGTCCAATCAGCAAACGCCTTGAGAGTAAGCTTTAGACAGTGGTAGACAGAAGAGACTGTTTAATGTGATCAACAAATATTTTTTAATATATTTAGTTGTATTTTAAACTAATTATATCCCATTCCCATTCATCATGTTCAACAGTGTTGTTTTTTCCCAATACAGCATCCAGATAGATATTAAAATCCAAATATTTATAAATGCCAAAGATATAGAGTAGATAGCAGGTAGATATGCAATGATGGATTTTCTCCAAATATTGATTTCACCTGAGTAAATTATTTGTATTGTTTCCCACAGCAGGCCAGTACCTGTTTCAAGCACCAAATCACTATATCTTCCATGGGGCTGAGGTTTACTCTGACTCTGAAGATGAGACGTCGAGCTCTTGTGGCAGTGACAGTGAGGAGTCTGAATGCAGTGCAGATGGGGTGGAAGAGGACAGCGAACCAGAGGAAGCCGACGCATTAACAGCGGATGGAGAGACATGCCTAAGAGACACAATACAACACACTTTAGACAATGAGGCCGCATCAAGTGTGCAGACAGACAATACTTTTGAAAAGACTCAGAGCACCACACACCTTTAAATGTAAAGTACCCAGTCAACAAAGCACTAATTGTCTTTTTTTTTCTTTTTATATATATATCTATATATATAATATAGATATATATTATATTATATTATATATAATATAGATATATATATAATATATATATAATATATAATATATATATATATATATATATATATATATATATATATATATATATATATATATATATATATATATATATATATATATAATAAAATGTTTCGTATATTTTTGACTCATCAACCTTACTATTATTTTTCATAAAGTTCAAATTGTGTGACAACTTTGTGTGAATATGCATCAAGATTTTTTTTCCTCGTTTGGGTTTTTTTTTTTTTTTTTTTTTTTTTTTTTCTGTGCCCAGTTTGGTCAGATGCATTGTGTCTGAAACCTCATACTATATACTACTTACTAAATAGAATGCAGTAGTGTATGCAGTAGAATGCATACACCAAGTTTATGGCATGTTTTTTTTTTGTTTTTTTTTTTTTCTTTTTCAGGGTTTCTTTCCAAATGCTAATCTGATTTTGCATTCACATTTTCAGAAATGTAGCTAATGCTCTCATCTACTGCAGCGAGCCACAAATGCAACACGAGATTTAGCTTTAATTCCTAAATCGCAGTCATTACAAGCAAAGACTTCAAATGCCAATCTCAGTCCATAGTGTGATATCAACTGTGATCTAATGATGTATTTTAGATTTGGTTAATGTTACCACTTGGAAATGTGTAAATATGTAAGCCTACTGCCTGCTAAATAGTGGGTACTATGAGTTTCAGACACATACATAAATCTTCAGATGGTTTATTAGAAAGCATTGTCTAACGTGGCATATAAAAAGTTCCGCTGTGCTCTTTCATGAGGGTAAATGCTGGAAAAAGGAACAGTACTCTTTATTTTTAGACCAAAGAACACTTTATCAACACGCTCCTACGTTGTCATAAGCTTTGTATGTTTAACCTGTCATTTAAATCTTGGAAAAAATATAACTATTGACAAGGTGTTCCTTTTGACATGTGGCAGCTACTTTTTATGGTCAAGCCTCTTATTTTTATACTCTGATGTGAGACATACTCAACGAAGAGTAGATGATTTTATCCGTACAAAGTTATACTAAGTTGTAATATGAAGCCTTAGGAAGATATTCAATGAGTTCACATTGAAAAACGGCACTTTTGTTCCTTCTTATAAAACCAGTTTTGTTGCCTCTGTCACTTTTCATAGAATATAAAGTTCAAACAGTTTCCTTCATCATGCAGAGGAGTCTGCTGGCTGTAAAAATTGAGTGTTGGTAGATAGACATACTTGAGCCGATGTGTTGGATAAATGTCTACACCAACATAATTCACATGCCATTTACAAGGTAATGTTTTGTTTACGGTCTAAGGAAATAAGAAATTTTTACATCATTATAGTTGTTATTTCTCCTGGGGTTCTCAGTAAAAACAAGAATGAAAAAAACTGACCCGTCATTTCTGTTATTTCAAACACACCTGCCAGGTGTTCGCATCAGTATCTTCGGCGCGGTGGCGCAGACGGGAATAGCGCGCCCCCTAGTGCCTCTGAACTCACCCTGCCAGTTCCTTTTTTCTTTTTTTTTTTAAACTTTGTGGTTCTTTCAAAGGGTATAAGCAGAGTGAGAGGGTTTCTACGAGGGAGAGCATTTACTTTAGACATTGTTGTATTAAGAGGAAAGTGTTTTTATAACAGCGGTCTTGCACAGTATGTGAGCATTTAACGTTGGTGGGTAGTCGATACCGTCGAGGAAAAAAACTAGGTTGGGAAATACTATCGGTAAGCGATCCTAGTTTGCGCAGGCGTAGTAGGGTAATATGAGGCTTCTATTTATAATTTAGTCGTAAATTCAGGATAGCCAATCTGTTAACAGTCGGTTCATTAACGTGTAGTCTCTTTAGATTTACATGTACGAGGCCCGAGAACTTTCTTTTTTTTGATATGGTCTTTGGAACCTCATTTCCCTGTTTTCCCTCAGCTGTCCGGTGATACGACGTGTCGTAAAAATTCAGTCAGCAACACCAAAACCGAGATGGACACTACCAAAGACGCTTGACCGTTTGTGTCTTTATCCGCATGTTCTCTGAAATGTTTGTCGTTATCTAGTGACGCCAGGCTTCGGCACACACAGGTCCGGTTGTGAAAATGGAGGCCATGGAAGACGATAGTTTGGACATAAAAGACGACCACAACCACAACTATTGTGCGAGCAGCGGCAGCGGCAGCAAAGTCCACACGTATCTTAGCAGCCAACTGTCGGATGTAACGACGGTCCCGCAGCCCGTCTGTCCACCGGTGCCGGGAGCGGAACCGGGGACTCGGCGAGGGAAGCTGCGGTCCGGCAGCACCGGAGGGTCAAAGTTCATGGACTCGGATTCAGGGAGTGAGAGCAGCGAAGTCAGCGAGACTGACTGCACGGCTCCGCCGGCCGCTGTCGAGGGAAAATTCACCCTCGACTCTACTTCCAAGTTCCGTAAGTTGACTTGAAGCAGACACTGACAGCAGGGCCTGATATCCTGTAGTCACTCAGCGGGGTGTTACTACCCTAGTGATTTACTAGAGGGTGATCCTCCTGGCAGCACAGCGACAGTGTTGGTTTCACAGGCCCCATGGCTTCGACCAGAATCAAGTGAGTGGTACAAAAGCTCGTTTCGCATCTGACCCGCTCTCCTCTTGTCACTCAGTCCTGCATGCGATGGCAGTAGAAGACTACCGGAAAAACCACTGGCCAAACCTGGAGAAAGCAATCGACCGCCTGCTGATTCAGAATCCCACAGACCACATCTCTGTTTCTTATGCACAGATATACAGGTAAGACTCCACGGTCGAAGGGGCGTTGAACAAACACACACCTGAGCTCTATGTGTAGCCCTTTTCTACAGTAAGTGATTTCTCCTGAGACCCATGAAGTGGCCATCATGCTTCACTGGTAGTTTTAGTTGAAATGCGGGTTTTCTTTACCGGTCCGAGTTTCTCTCTTACTTTGTTTTCCTAGTTATGTCTACAAGTGCGTTTGTCAGCAGCACTCTGAGCTGCTCTTCAATGACTTGACATCAAAAATAACAAGTCATCTGCAACAAGTTTCCAGCCATCTACAAGTAAGCAAATCCAAATGCAAGGAAATTATCTGCAGCACATACAGAAACTATCAATTTAACTAGCATTTATTGTGTTCCAGGCCAGCCCACCAGAGGACTTCATCGAGAACTTCAACGTTGCACTGACACAATACACAGCTTCTCTTCAATGTATAGTTCCTGTATTTATGTACTTGGTACGCATCTTTTTCTTAAATATTGCATATATTCAACAAACGTAAATATATAACTTGGACTATTGAATGCAATTTCTAACGCATTCCGTGCAACCAAGTATAGCCATGTGCTAGGTTGTTACCCTTGTATTCACTTTTGTGCAGGCTTCACAGTTTTTTTTTTTTTGTTTGTTTTTTTTTTTCATTATTGATGTTTTCAGAACAAGTTCTACATCGAGTCAAAGCTGAACAGAGACCTAAGGGAAGATCTGATGAAGCTGTTTGCTGATCACGTTGCAGAAAAACACGTGGACACACTGATGCGTGAGTGTGTTGCTTCATTTGAAGCCCTGATGGCTGTCTTGAAATTTGAAAATTGTTCCTTTGCGTGTAATTGTGAATCTGTAACAAGACTGCACCTACAGAAGACTTGGTCCCCTGATGACACAAATGACTTCTGAAATATTTCTATTTTTATTTTTTATTTTTTCTTATTTAGCTCTTCTCATCGAAGCTCATTCCATGCCCTTTCAAGTGCAGCCATCTACAATGGCCAGTGTGGTTAAAGGCCTTTACAGCCTCCGACCAGGTGAAGCAATGTTCAAAACTGGCACATTTGTTTATTTCTCCGCCAGAGTCAGCTTCTCTACACATGCTCTTCTGTTTCCTAGATTTTTTTCGTTTCCTCTTTCAGACTGGGCCCAGTTAGCCCCGGCTCTCTTCTCCGGGTTTATTCCCCAAATTAACCCCCCTGCCGTGGAGTCTCTGCTGTCTGACTACGCCGCTCATGACCAGAAGCTGCAGATGGAGCTCTCCATGAACGGATTTCCACGGTCGGTTTCCCGAGGCTTCAGTTTTCCAGATAGCAGTTAATCACAGCCTCAATAAATATAATGTTGCTTTAAATATACACTTAACTACCTTAAACCACTAATGGACTGTCCTCGTTTTCCAGAGGTGACCAGTCTCGCAAGCGGGCCAGTGACGACTCCTGATAGCAGAGCAGGCGTCACCAGATTCGTTGCAGAAACTATTACTGTGCCTCCTACATCTTTATCACAAGTTGGCTCACTGCACTAGGTACAATGTTAACAATGTGTCAGTTTCATCTGTCTCTCGACTCAAGGTCACAAAACACTGTGAACAACAAAGAGAATGTGATGTTGAGTTGTTTTTGAGCAGAAGCTTAATCTTACTGCACTTAAAAAAAAAAAAAAAAAAAAAAAAAGCACACAGACTTCCAATATGGTGCTTTCCTCTGTGATGCATCCAGCTTCAGTATTTGTAGGATGCTGCTGTGTGTCGTCAGGTTCAGATGGTTTTCTTCATGTTCTCCTCATTTGAAGAGTGCCTTCATGGTGTCTGTTTGATGGGATATCCTGACGGGACAGGCTCATGGTGTGTATTTCATTCCTAACTTTTAACATGGAAGTGTCTCGTGTGGTTTTGATTGACTGGGCTAATCAAGACTTTCTATTGCTGCTAATAATACTGTCCATGTATTGATACTACAAATCCCTTGGTTTCGTCCACTGTGTGTGAGACCCAATGGCTACAGTTAACACAAGTGAGTGTGGAAAGAAATGGGAACTAAGTCATTGACCTCAACTATTATTCTCTTCTTCATGTTGCCTTTACTGTGTTGGTAAACCGGATTGTATTTTCCAGTTATGCCAAAGAGGATTTGCAGTACTATCTTCTTTTATATATAATACATTGGATTCAAGCTGACAATGTTAATGTTGTCTGATGTCTGAGTCACTGAGCCATTTAAGTTTTTTTATACTAACAAGTTTTGAGCTTTGGTTCATCCATCTGTTTGTTAGACTAAAGTCAAATTCTAACTTAAAATATCGCTTGTTTGTTTTAGCCTTGGATGTAGGACTAACAGGGATTGCCACGCAGGACATTACAGAGAGTGCCAGAAAGCTTAGACAACCGCAGAATAGTGTTTTTGATTTTCCTAAATTGTACATCAGTTTGCTTGACAACTTAGCTAAGTCGTCCCTTAACTGTAAATATTGAACCTGTTGCTTCATGGACTTAATGAAACAAATGATATGCAAATGTTGTTTTGTCCCGAGTCTGGCATACCTGTGCATTAAATGTTCCTAACATGTACAGCCTGTTCATGATGTAAATAGGTTCTGTCTTTGGATAGTGCTAAGTGTACACTAGCTTCACTTGAATAGAAGTATTTGATACAGGGTCTTACACTGTTTTAAGTGTAAATAGATGCTCAGGCTTGCTCTTTGTTTCCGTCTGTGGTCTTGGAAATGGTTTCCATCGTCTTTCAAAAAAAAAAAAATTTCATTAATCATGGAACACAGATGATTTTGTTTTTCACTATTCAATATTTGTTCTCTTCAATATGTTGGCATTATCATAAACCTCATGTAGCAGAAGAAAATCAGAATCATTGCAGATGCCAAACACTGGATGTATTATGTTATTTGCTGAGATTATATCACTTTCTCTTTAATATGCTGCAACAATATCCATGTTGAAACAACTGAATAAAATTCCACTTGGTTCAAATGCTGTTTCAGAAATCTGTGGCGAATAAATCTTTTTTTATCAAAAAACGATACAGTCCTTGAATCGAGGTAATTGTCACGCCAATGCCAGATGTTTTACCAATCGAATATTTTACAGTATCCCAGTCAACATAAGTGTTTCCGCATTGATTATCACTGTTAATCTGTTGTGTTAACATTAGTGTGTGAGAGGCTCAACCAGGGGCTTCTAATTCTGTAGGACAGAGGTGTCTGATGGACTACAGGAGGAGGAATCCCTTTACAGCACGTCCCCCCTGGCCAATGAGCAGGGACGCCACCCAGACACATGGGCCAGGCCTCCCCAAAATAACCTGCGACCACTGCACTCACAAATGTTGCTACTTTTACTGGTGACAGGTTACCCTAGCTACTCGGCTCCATATTTTCCTGTAAGCTCCAAGGTTAGCTTTGTGTGAGAAAACCAGTAAGGCTGGGCAGCTGCCTATGACCAAGATTTCCCCAGGTGGCAGCAACGGGAAGACCGGAATCCCCCTCTTTGAGCACAGGTGCACTCCGAGGATTTACCAATCCTTCACGGGGGGCCAGCTGGGTTTATTCTGAAGGTAAAACACACCACCCCTAATTTAATTGTTGTTCACAGCGTCCTGTCAACTGTCTTCTGGCATCAGCCTAATATGCTGTGTACAGCCTCAGAAAATCTCGAACACTGAGCCTCAGACAAGCTTGAGTCTATTTCTGTTTGTAATTGAATTATCTTAACCTGCCGGGATATGTGGCGCTGCCTTTAGCCAGGGGCCCGTTCATCTGTGGGGTCTGCGACTGCGCGTTATCTCACGCAGAAAGTGCCCCATTTATGATAATTATAGTTCTGTTTGTTTGATTGGATTAATGACTGTTGTGACTGATCAAAATCACGATAAGGAGGACACACAGGACGAGCGGGTCTGCTTCTTGTTTCTCTTTCTTTTTTTTTTTTTTTTTTTGTTGATTTTCTTCATGTAAACTGACCCCTTGCTATTATTAGATATGACTTGGTGGGCTTGGAGGCTGTTTGCAAAGGATTAATGTACACAACAGCTGCAGCTCCAGGTCTGTTGGAAGGGCATTGCTGTCTCTCTTAATTGCACTGATTTGAGTGTCAGTAGCATATGTTCACCCTATCCCATGTCTGTATTCCATAACTTGCTCATGCCCAGTGTCAAAAAGTTGTGCAAAGACTAAACGTCATATAGGTGTTGGTCTGAGGTGGACGGGCAAAGAAGCCTGCTGTCCCATCAGGTCTGGTGTCAGCACATGAACCTGATACTGTCTCGAGGCTCCAGGAAGGCTGAAATTAAACTAAAATAAAAAGTTATTTTTACCCCTTATCCCCTGCTTTTAACTATATTTTCTGTATTCATGTTCTGTCTTTGCACTAAGTATTTCACAATATTTCACATTGTTATAAGTAATTTAAAGTGTAATATTAATGCAAGTTATATGTAAGGTACATATGTTTTTTATCAACTCTTTATGTAGCAGATATATCTGACTACTATGGGAAGGGATCAAAATAAGCACTTTGCTTTTCAGTTATTGAATTTTGAACATTAGTCATTCTTCCTTTAGGTAACTTGCGTATCTAAAGGTCTGTTAGACATGTCAGTGACCTCAAGGACCATCTATGTTTTATTCTATTTACTGCAAGTTGCCTTTACTTTACACTACTGCTTATTAATGCTAAGACTAATAATTAGCAATTGAATCTTCTGATTAGTTTGTCAGTTAATTGATAAGTCATTTTTTCTGTAGCATGTCAGAAAAAAAAGGAAAAATTCTCCTCACATCTTGCCAGAGCTCAAGCTGACGTCTTGCTTGTTTGCTTGACGGTCTGAAAAACAGTCCAAAACCAAAAATATGTAGTTTCCTATGACAGAAGGCGAAGAAATCTACACGTCTGCAAAGGTGGAACTTGAACATTTTTGGCAGTTCTACATGAAAAATGACGTTAAAAATGACAAAATTAAATATTTGCCAAATAATTTTCTGATCAATTAATCAATTAATCGGCTAATTGTATAAACTCTGTTGCTTATCATACCATATATTTTTAGAATAATGTCCTATCTCCTAGACAGCAACTGGTATCACTAATCTTCAGTACTGGATGAAAATCAACTTGCAGAGAGCTTGAAATATGAGCTACACAGGTTCCATCCATCTGAGTGAACATTTAGTTAACTTAATTTTTTGTCAGGTACATGATCAGCTGTTCGCCTTGAATATTTAGATTTCCTGACAAAGATTTGAACATCTGAATGCACTGCTTTTCGACAGGGGAATTTTAAAGCTTAGATTAACAAAGGTTACCTAATCACACCACTGACTGCATTACCATATGATACTACAGTAACTCTGACCAAAAAAAAAAAAAAAAAACCCAAATGGCCGTATTTAAAGTGAGCACAAGTGATAGACAGTGTGCAGGATTTCTTTGTTCTTGCACAAGTATCTGCAAGTGAAACTATACTGACCTCCTCTGGTATCATTCTAAAAACCTACGGTATGTGTTGGAGGATGGAAAGTGAACTTCAATGTAATGGAATGCCCTGTGATTATTTCCCCAGCATGCAGGAGAACAACACTGACCAGCTGCCGTCACTGTCTCAGCTCTTAGCCTTAGCCCAGCAGCGCCACAGCGAGATGAGCCGCTCAGACGCTTCTTCCACACGTCTTCAGATCTATGGGTCGCTCAAAGGAAAGGCGGAGGACTCTGTGGGCCACAGTGACCCCCAATTCCCAGACCTCTCAGCCTTCCTCAGCCAGGAAGAGTTGGATAAGAGTGTGAACCTGGCTCGCCAGGCCATCGGACATGAGCCTCAAGAGGAGAGGGCAGAGGTTAAGGCCTCTGTTGCACCATTAACCCCCTCCAACATCGCCTCAATCTCAGTTCCTTCCTCTGCACCCCCTTCTGTAACCTTCGCTAACCCCTCCCCTGCTCCTTTTTTTGCCCCCTCCACTGTGCCGTTCACCCAGCCAGCCCCCGGGTTCAAAGAACTGCCGGAAACAAACACAACATTCACATCAGACAGAAAGATGCATAAAGCCTCCATACGGCAGGACAACATGATCAGGAAAGGCAGGGACTCCAGTGAAGGATTCAACGACTTTAACAGGTCAGCGAGGAACGCCCCGTACGGTCCGGAGACCCAGTCCAAGAAGGAGTTTCTCAACAAGGCAGCCGACTTCATTGAGGAGCTCTCCTCTCTCTTCAAGGCCAACAGCTCCAAACGGATACGACCAAGAGCGTGCAAAGCTCACAGGAGTAGGGTCCAGAACAAGAGCCAGAAAGATGGGACAGTTTATCCCCTCTGCTCAGACAACAGGGAGCGCGCTGTCGTGCCCGTGGAGGTGGAGAAGGAGAGCCCCAGCCCTGCTGTTAGCCACCAACAAGAGGTCCAACTGGACTCTGGGACTGGGCATGTGGAGTTTCAGGACTGCAGGATTACCGAGGAGCAGCAGTACAGCTGTGTTTCCCAGGAGCTGGCGAAGGAGGAGGCTGAAAGCTGTGCCTCGACAGAAACTCCCCACCCAGCGAAGCCTGTGTGTGAGCCTCCTCATTTCATCCAGAAACTGAAAAGCAGGGAGGTTTCAGAGGGAAGCAAGGTCCAATTAGACTGCATTGTAAGCGGACTCCCTGTGCCTGAAGTCCGGTAAGTGAAACCTCACAGATTCTAAGCTCTTTGGTTTGCTTATATTCTTTGGTTTCTTAGTTTTCCAGGAGATACAGTAAGATTTTCTGCTCCCAGGCTCTTCCAAATTAGTCTACATTTGTCGCACTGAAAAAATGTAATACTTGGAAAAGCTAAAGGGCCAGTGTGCTGTGAGGCTGTGTCAGAATCAGCTCTTGCAGTGCAGTGAAGGAAACCTTCTGCGGGATGATGTTAGAAGAACAAGAATTGAGGGTAAGGTCAGGGTAAGAGCAGGGATTGGTGACGGGATTTTCATTTTACTTTACGTAAAGTAATGATTTACTCCAGCAATGTACTGATGTTTAAATCTGAGGTACTTGTAATTGACTTGAGCATAGTCAAAAGTCATTTTGCAGATGAAATAACTTTATACCAGTATTGTCCATGCTTTAAAATAATATAAACAGAAATGCAGGGTGAATACTAGAGCCCAATATTAACTAGTAATTAACTAGTAATAGAAATTGCCGTGGAGAAACACTGAAGATGTGTTTGAGGTGATTCCGGAATCGTGTCGCTGTCAACTTGTCCACCAGAGATCACTCGCAAGTTCATTTTTCAGCTGTAAAATCAGGAGAGATCTTTTTAAAAACCAAATTTAAGAGATCCTTAACCAAAAAATTCAAAAAATGTATATGTATAGAAAAAAAAATAGCATCTGATATATTGCTATCAGATTTTTGAACTCCTGTATCAGTCAGGGTTTTTCTATTAACATCGTTGAATTTTTCATAATTTGTGACGCATATTATGAGCTCTGTAGTATAGGCTTCAGGCAATATTGAGCAGTGTGAGTTAAGATGAATGATTCTGTTTTTGCCCGGGAGATTCAGACAGACGTGACATGTGATGATAGCCAACAGCTTATTCTGAGTGGGGTGAGTGTGTGTTTGTGTGTGGTCAGGGTTATGTCTGGGACAATAATCACATCAGGATTTCTGTCATTCTACTCATTCACGTAACTGCCTTTGGTATCGGAGTAAAGCTGAATACATTTTGAAACCTGATATGACAGAGTTCTTAGCTACTTACGCTTTAGTCAATTCTTGCATTGCACTTCTTTATGGCATTTTTGTTAAGATATGATTCAAAATACTGCCTGGACTTACAGTTTCCCTCCCAGGACAACAAAGACTTGAATGAGTGGAGCTGAGGTGTCAGCCTATAGGGGGGCATGGGCTTGTTCATCCTGCTTAACATTGTTGAGTCACTAACATATACTTGCTCGGGGAGAATGTAGCTCTTGGCCATTTTTAGACTGGACTGGCACAGCGAGCTGTAGTCGCCTCTGATAATGGAACCGACTGAGCTCTCGACAGAAGCATGAAGAGTTTGGTAGGATGATTTATGCAGTTATTGCTTGGTTTATAACTTTATATGGTTTGTTTTTGGCCTCGGTGTCTTACAAACGTCCAAGTCTGAGGATATAACTTCTGTGGTTTGTACTTAAAATGTTACTTCCTTAAAATTTGTTCAGGCTTGGTCCTTATTTTGCATATTCTGTTATGAATCTTTCATTGACTTTAGAGCAATGTTTGTGCTTGTTTCCCCTGTCCATGTGGCTACTGTGTGTGTGTGTGTGTGTGTGTGTGTTTGTGTTTGTCTTTGTGTGTGTGAGGGACTGTGACTTAAAGGAGTCAAAATAGAGTTACTGGGTTCACATTTCCCATCGATTTGCAGCGGCGTACGGTTTCTGGTGTGTCAGAGTATAGAATGCATGTATTCTAAATCTATGTTTAGCGATGTGCGTATGCAATTGGGTCAGCCAGTCAGAGCTCCCAGGCTCCAGAGGGAATCTCCTCTCTGGTTCCTGATCTCCAGAGGGAAAATAGCCTTGACAGGTGCAGCGAGTGCGGTCTTTGACTCATCGACCGGCCACCTCTTCCACTACTCATGCTTTCAATATAGACCCTTAGTCATTAGAGAAGACATTGCTCGGCGCATGCAGAACATTGACAGCACATTCCAGCAGCTTCGCCCCTACCGCATTCAAGTATCAGGAGCAGAGCTGTAGCGTGACTGCATGTTTTCACTGTTCACTCCACCAGAATTTTTTTAATACCAAAGCATAAATGAATTCCTCTCCGGAGACCGGAGTGGTTGAGAGGCCAAAGGGAGTTTAGTTTTTGTTTTGAAGAACTGTTTTTGTGTAAACTGCTTTTTGACATTTTCAAGAGTTCGGGACGCTTTTGGCTACACTGCTAAGTTGGATAATTGCCTACATATTTATTAGAAAAAAGCAAGATCTTGGTGATCTATGAGCTTGATGAAAGCAGTGGATACAATTTATGATTGTATGATAATGTCTTGCCAGAGGGTAACACACTGCCTCATTCCTGTGTGTTTATGGCTGGATTTATTAAGCATCAAGGCTTCATCTGCTCAAAATAGATGTACTCTGACATAGAAGCTGCTGTGTATGTTGCTGGTCAGGACGGGGAGGAGGTTAGAGCTTTACTATTATAGTTTTACAATGAAAAAATAGACTGTTGCCAACTGCAACTCCAGTATACTAGATGTTACTGAGTAGGACCAGTGCCAGGTAAATAGTATGTACTGTACGTCCTGGCATTCATCAAGTTTTTATAGGATTTTCACCCATTTATTCATAATTTGACAGTATACAATTATAGATTACAATAGTTATTAGGTTTAGGAAGCTTTAGGATGTGGACCTGATGTAACCTGGCATGAGTCCAGCCAGTGATCTTTGTTGCATGTCACGCCCCATTCTCCCCTCATAAATAAAGGAAAAAGAAAACTTTAATTCCCAGATTTGACAATTAAGTTCATACACTTTTCATCAGTTTTCTCCATTTTAACAGATTACTCTAGATGCCTTTAGATCTATTACATTGTGCTCCACATCTTCATAACATCAACAGTACATTGAAGCAGCCTCCAAACTGCCATTGCGTACTCGTGTTGCTTTCATGTCTTACAGGGAAAGGGATAGGGTTCGCTCATCAAAAACGTTTTCCTCTTGGCCTACATAACTCTACTGAATGGCACCAAGCCAGAAGCACTATTAGGGAACTGGGAAAGACACCACGTGGTACCAGCCTCATAGAAATAGCAACAGAAGGTAAATACCAGGAAAAGGGGAACTTTAAAAAAGGGGTTTAAATGATAAAGCAAGGGCAGGAGAGTCTTAAAATATCCTAATGAAATAATTGAGAAGTCACATAACAGTACTACCGTTAGCTACACACAGGCGGCAAATTAATGGAAAACCTGAATACAAAAGTGGACAAACACAACCACTGCAGGGCACGAGGGTCTTTCAAAGGTATGAATGAGTATAAAAAATGATGTGAATCATATGCTATGGTCTTCATAGATCTTAACCCAAGTAAATCTCAGTTAAAAGAGGGAATGTGTTTAGAAGAATTATGTTCAGCCCTTCCCCATAGAGTTCCACGGACCTGGAGAATGTATGCCTATTCAAGAGTAATGAAGCCCAAACCCCTGCTAAGACACTTAATGTTGTTTTTCCTTTGAATTAAAACCCATTTCTATAACCCCTGGTCAGGATGAAAACGCCAATGTGGCATCATGAATGTAAACATTTCATTACAAATATGCACTACAAACCAGTCAGAGTCCAGTGCACTGATACTCTGAAAGGTCACTGATTGTCCTGTAATCATATGATACTCTTAATACTTGAATTTTCAAAACTACAGGAAAGTACGTGAAATAGTTACTCAGTTACAGTAATATGAGCACTAGTTACTTTTCACTCCTAAACAAAAGATATGGAGTGATTCCAATATGTATTGGAAGCACCAAAAGGCACCCAAAGGTTTCTGAAATATTAACAAATTACTTACTCCCTTAAGCAGGTTTTATTTAGTACTTTCTCTAAAATATTTCGGAAAATTAATTAAACTTCATTAAAGGAGCCCTGTGGTGTTTTCTTTTAAACATATAAGAGTCATGTTTACATTCAATGTTTCTCACCAAAATGCATTGTGTGTATCCTTGAGGTTTAACAAATGTTGAATGCATCGCTTTACTCATAAAACATTCGCAATACCAAAAACACGATACAAACAAAAGAGGGACTCCATAGTGGTCAAACACTCCGCAGGGTACCTTTGAAGCTAATGGTAGGAACACAGTTTAAACATAGGGGACACCAACGTATTTTTATATCAAACATGCTTTTAATAACAGGAAAACTGAAAGCTTACAATGTTTTCTGTATATATTCAATTACAGGTGGTTTTGTGAGGGCAAGGAGTTGGAGAACAGCCCTGACATTCAGATCATCACCAACGGAGAGCTGCACTCTCTGATCATCGCAGAGGCATTCGAGGAAGATACTGGGCGCTACTCCTGTTTTGCATCTAATTTCTACGGTACTGACTCCACGTCAGCTGAGATCTACGTTGAAGGTGATTCTTATGTTTCTGTTTTTCTCCCTAGCGGTTCTACAGGCTCATGTAAAACATCGTTAGAGATGAACTCTGTACACTTGCTTGTTCTCTGATCCTACAGGCGCTTCCTCTTCGGATTCTGAGGGGGAACAGAACTTTGAACATGTAGTCCAGTGAGTTTTTACCGCATTGTCATTTAGACCAACTCAATAAAATAATATATATGGACGTTCAGATACCTCATTGCAATTCTAAACGAGGCCCTTCCTTTCTTCCTTCTGTGTTCCAAAGGCTGCAGACGAAAACACAAACGTCAGCTCCAACTTTACCTCCATCATTGAGCCAAACCCTTTCTGCAGAAGAGGAAGAGTTTCTGTCATCCCAACCCACAGCAGCCGCTGAGGAACCAGCAGAGGAGCTGCCCTCACCATCAACTGATCAACCTCTTCCACTGGTCCAGACAACCACCGCAGTACTTTCCATCCCAGAGCTCTCCAAAGTGTCTTTGGCATCCACAGCACAGCCTGCTCAGGAGGAGTCAACGGTGTCACCCGCCCAGCTGTTTCCTACTTTGTCACGAGGCGATACAGAACCTTCAGAAACCCATGAAGTGTCAGCATCTGTCCCAGTCACATCCACATCACAGCAGACATCTACGGTCATAGCTACATCCCTGCCTTTGAGCCCAGCTGTTTCATCTGTGCTTCCTGTCCAGGCAGCTCCAACACAAGTACCCCAACCTGAGGTTTAACGTCTGAAACACTTTCTCCACTATATTTTTGCTTAACGATATGTTTTGTATATTTTAATCCACATGTCCTCTGTGGGGTTTTTTATCTTCAGAGTCAAACTTCCAACCACAACTATCTACAAGGATTAAACGGGCAACCAATCATGGCTGCTCCTGTATTCACAAAGGTAGGATCATTTTCAAAAGCATGTACACTTATACTGTAAATTTATTGATATAACGTGTCTTTTCCCACCAGAGCTTGCAGGACCTCCTTGTGTCAGATAGCCAGCTGGTGGTGCTAGAGTGCCGTGTGAAAGGGGTACCGTCACCTCGAGTGGACTGGTACAGAGAGGGAAAAATCATAGAGGACTCTCCTGATTTCAGGATCCTGCAGAAAAGTAGGCCCCGCTGCTGTCATATCAAAAGTGCAAATGACCTTGATTTTTTGTGAGGGTTGTTTCTTTTGGCTTTATGCTGCAGCCACTTCTGACATGCCTTGTATCATAAAGAACAGGAGCTTTGGAAAATGGAGGATATGAAGACTCAATTTAATTCAGCTCAGGTTAAAGATGTTTTTACATGCATAAATCTCTGCAGCTTAAATACTGTATGTGGTATCATCATTTAAAATAATTTTAATTTATTTTTGGCATTCCTCTCTAAATTTTTCTATAGTTCTGGAATTTTTGGAAAAAATATACTTTATTATATTTCTCAAAGGACATTTAAAAAAATGACAAATAAAAGTCTTCTAGCGTCAACTGATCGTGGTATATAATTATAAATACCTATAAGACTTAGAGAAGCACTGATTATACTTAAACCATAACTTCAGCTTTTTTACAGTTTCGTTTCCATTTCAGAGCCCAGATCTCCAGCTGAATCAGGTAAATATTTCATTACATTCTCATCTGCCAAATTATAAGTAATGACTGCACCATAGCAGCTGCCTGTCTGTATACTGCATGATGCTGCAGTGTGTACATATTACTGTGCTGAAGTGTTTATAGACATTGGCTTAGGCTTCTGTTTTTCTTCTGTGCATAAGCCAGGGCTGCTTTTCCCTGACTCTGAACCATATAAGGTAGTCTCTTATCCTGTGTCAAACCACCATGGCAGATCATTTCAACCTGCCTTCGCTGCAGATAGCTTCTCAGCCCCAGTGATACAGAGAAACCCCACTGCTAGGCATTGGAAAGTCATGTGTCTTTCCTCACTGTATTAAGATTCTCTCTAGTTGAGAAATGAATATGATGCAGTCATACCAAACCAACTTGATTATGTGAGTATCACTTTTTTCCTATAGAGGAAATATGCACTTTGGTCATTGCTGAGGTCTTCCCAGAAGATTCGGGGGTGTTTACTTGTACAGCAAGCAACAAGTATGGAACCGTGTCCAGCACCGCTGCACTGAGGGTCAGAGGTAACACTTCTGTTTTACTTTTCAAAAACAGCAACAGTTATCATATATTCTTATAAAAGTTAAGTAAAATTTCTGTATATGCATCTCTCTGGTTCTCATCAGGCAATGGCAGAAACAGCAACTCCATGAGGCCTTTCAACAATTTACCAGTGGAGCCTGGTCGAATCGAAGAGCCTTCCCCATTGGCTCCCACTGTGAACCCTCAACAAGATGTTACTGTGACCGACAGCATCAAGCCCCACTCCAGCACCATTCGCCTAGACTCGCTCATCTCTAGCAGCTTACGCCTGGACCCCTTAAACACCAGCACCCTCCGTCTGGACCCCCACAGCTCCAGCATGTTGCGTTCAGACCCCCTTCGTACCAGCCTGCCCAGTCTGGAACCTTCCAGCCTGAGCAGCAGTAGCAGTTCCTGCCTGAACTCTCGCAGCACCAGCACCCCAAACTTAGATCCTCTCCGCCTCCACCAGAACTCTCCTGGATCCAGTGAAGCATGCCCAGAACCACAGAGCAGCAGACAGGTGCTCTCATACCCAAAACCCCTGTTCGCTCTATCTGCGGTTGAGACTTCAGCTGAGAAGGAAGTCTCTCGATCTATGCTGACATCGCCTGACACGAGCCCAAAAGTTAAGGGGACCCCAAACCATCAGAATGGGAGCCTCATTGTGGTGCCCCTCCCTGACCCTCCTCCTAACTCCTGTCTTAAGACAGGCAACCTGACAAACCACAAAGACTCACGCTCCAGTTCCAGAGCCGGTCTGCGTGTGCACTTCAAACTGCCTGAGGATGAGGAGGATGAACAAAATGATGCATCCAGTCAATGTTATGAAGACATCACTCAGGCATTAGTCAACAAAGAACCACCACCAGTGCTGGCTAAACCCAAACTGTGAGTACAGCAAAAAGAAAAACAAGCACAAGTAGATGAGAAATTTCACAACCGGGTTGACACTGAAACTAACACAAGGCTGCCAGAATGGTCTGAACCAGTATAGTATGAGGAAAAGAGATTTTGTACATGGGAAATTCAAATCACGTCCTTACTTTGCACTGCATCAAAGTGAATTAGATGGGCTGTATTTAGAGGTGGGAGGTTCCTCCTCCACTGACTCGACTAGAAGCTGTAATCAGTTGCAATTCATAGAGGAATGCATGCGGACTTCAAATGTGGACCTTCCGGCTTTCTAAAACAAAGGATGGCATTTTCTATTTGTAAGTTTACTTTTATGCATTTATGTTCATCTAATATTTCAGACAATGCTGTAAATGATAAGCTGTTCACTATTGTTTTTGTACATGACACCCTGGGCTTAAAACAAACAAAGATAAATATGACAATTGGTCCTGTATTGTTTAGTCTAACTACATTTTCAGTAATTTGATGATAAAAAAAATAGAATATCCAGTTTAGAATGAAGGCAGAAAGTGTCTTGAGCTTGAAGAGTGTTTTGTTTGTCGGCTACTGGTTGGTCACCCATAAAAGGGCAGAGTATTCTTCATGCTGCATTTGGCTCATTCCTGCTGGGGTTTACTGCATGGACTTAATTTATGAGAACAGCACACTGAGCCTCTCTCATCCTCACCATGTATAGTGTCATTTTATGGTAGTTGATCTGTTAATTTGGTTTTGCTTGACCGACAGGGACCCAGCCCAGCTCCAACTTCTGCATAACCAAGTCCTCATGGAGCAGCAGCAGGAGACCGAACCACAGGCCCAAATCCACATCCAGCCTCAGTCTCACGCCCCATTCAATATCCATATTCAGCCTGAGGTCCAAAGCTCCCATGAAGGTCCCCTGTGGTCACTCAGAACGCACCATGAACCCCATCCGACACCTTTCCAGGCCTACATTAACACCACTACACCCCCTGAGCAGACACCCCAGTCTGCGCCTCCACTGACCACCACCCCACCTGCTCGCTCACTGAGCTCTGCTCCAGCACTCAATGCCACATTTTCAACTCTTCTTAACACTTCTCCTGCTCCGCATTTCAGCTCCCCTCCTTCTATTCCTCAGCTAAAGACTTCATCACTGGTGACTTCGCATCCATCTGCCCCACAGCTGAACACAGCTCCTCCTCTCAGTACAGCTACTATAACCCAGATGAACACCATCCATGCCTCCCACCTCAACCTGTCCCCTGCATCTCTTGCCAGAACTGCGCCCACTTTCCAGTTCTCCTCTCCTCCAGCGCCAAAGCTTAGTACAGTCCCCACAGATTCAACCCCAGCCTTACAGCAGATCAACTCTCCTGCTGCTCTACTGAGAAGCACCCATGCCTCCCTCATGAACCTCACCGCCACCTCCTACACCTTCAACTACGCCAGGCCTAAAGAGTTCTTGGCTGCTCAAACCTTCTCACCAGTCAGAAGTCCTTCCCCAACTGAATCCCCGGTGCCCCTGCTCCAAGAGCTGGCCGCTGAGCTCAACTCCTCTACAGCCAGCTCCCCTACTCTCCCACCATTTTCTCCACAACCCAGGATCTTCCCCACGAGGGTGCTAAAGTCTCCCACAAGCTCTCCTTCCTTCATGTCCTCACCAACACCGGGGTCGGCGCAGTTCCTGAACAGTGTGTTCGCCGTACGAGCCCAGTCGCCCCCCCAGGCCTCTTCTCCCGCCTCCAGCAGCTCCACCCCCAGCCCCATTCAAAACCCTGTGGCCTTCCTCAGCTCAGTCTTGCCTTCCCTGACCCCGAGTCAGCCCACAAACTCAATGGGCTTGCCCAAGGGAGCTCCTTTAGGGTACGCCCTCTCCGATGCACTACAATGCTCATCAGGTTGGTAAACTCTCACATGCTGTAATACATTTTTCCTATCTGTCTCTTCAGGCTACAAAAGAAGGTACCCAAGGTGCGACTCCCGTCATCTGAAGACATTCGTGAGAGCAAAGAAATCCTCCTCCATGACATTGAGAAAAAGTTTGGATTTAAAGACGATACTCCACATTTTGCACATCAACAGGTACTGGGTAGTCTCCAGGTCTGCAGCTGTGACTATTTCTTCTTTTTTGACTCTCTGAATTGCAGTGATGTAGTGGTGGATACAATACATATAATAATGCAAACAACTACTTGCATAAACAAAACTTTTAATCACAAGCTTTAGCTCAGCCCAAAAGGTGGGTCCACTGGATTCTTAAGTTGAGCTCAGCCTCTGTTACATCCCTGCTAATTTAGATATTAGACTACTGTGTGAATATGAATGTCAATGTTAGTATGTGATACTTAAAATTTAACTAACCAACTTTTGCAATCTATTTTTTTTTTTTTAACTTTTAAGGATGAAGTTTACAGTATATTAAAATCTCCTGTGGAAACCCACAAATCTTCCATTACTGAATAAAATGATGAGTCATAACCCAAACCGACAATCGCATCTAGGTAGTTAGCCAGTGTGCAGCCTAGTTAAGGAAAATAAATAAAGAATGTTAGTTTCTGTGCACTGTTTTTATAGATGTTTCAGAATTACTTTGATGTTGTTGCTCTAGCCAACAGGAGCTAACTTGCTAAATTTGGTACCAGTTGTTGAGATTGGTAGATTACGAGGCCGGGGACATGTAGTTCTATGAAACTGTTAGTTTTGGAACATATATTTAATTTATATATATATTTTATACTGATTCATGATAGAACAGAAAACCATAGACACAGTAACTTGTGACCAGTCTTGTACAAAAAGTTAAGAGAGAGTACAAAACTCTCTCTCATGAATAATGAAGGATAAAATAAGTCTATAATAATCACATGAGTTTTTACAATTTATTCATTTATTTCACAAATTATTGTTTCATTTCTATAATTGCGACAATATATTCATATGATTATTTATAATTATTTACTTATGTATTTAATATTAAATACTTTGGAGCTTCATAGTCTACTTATGTATTCATTTCGTGATGACTGTCCCTCAACAGATAATGAAAAATGTAAAATCATCAAGAGACATAAAATCGCTAAGACTGACAGAGGCAATTAATAACTCACTTCCATTCAGCAGAGCATCGTCTATCATTCCTTCCCCAGTCATTCATGGTTATTCATCACTGTGTCAATATACCATAACAACATATGCATGCTAATAACAATAGCTTGTATGTTATCCCATCAGTATGTGTTTGTATGTACAGTTTGTGTGTCATCGTTGGTGTTCCTCATCCACCCCCTATCCTCTCATAGAAGCAGAGTAATGAGGGGAAAACAGCGAGCAGACCCCTTGGACCAAACATTCCTGCTACTGTCATTAACTATGATGAGGTACAAGGATCTTCCCGTCCCAAGCACTGTTTTTCTCGAGGCTGTATGGGTTATTATAATGTTTCAGATCGAGATTACGAAACTTTGGATATTCTCATATACTTATCTAAATACCATGGTTAATTAATAAGTCTAATCAAGCATTCAAGCTTCTGTTAACTAATATATAACCTGCACGAATAATCTAAACATATTTTAGGATCAAAATTCATTAAGCTCATGAAATGTAACGACTCTACTGTTTGTTTTAATTCTAGCTAATATTCTATGTAGTTTATAGTGAACTGATTTTACGGTTTTCCCACTGAAGCTTGCAGCCCTGTCTTCCTGATCTTCGTCTTAGATTTTCCCAAAAGGCCAATATGACATAGTTCTTGTTTATTACATTTTTCTGAAAAATGTCATCTCACAAACCCGCATATTGTCCTTAACATTTCACATGCTTTAATAATCTCCTGCTAGTTTTATTTCTTCTGCTAGCCCACAGATTTAAAAAAAACCACCGAGGGGTTCTTAATGTGAATCAAAAAAGGTGTTTAAACTTTTAGAAATGTTTCTCATCTCTGCAGTTTACCTCTACAGTTCATCTTTGTCTGTTCTCTGTTTTACCCTCAGCCTTATTTTGTTTGGTTGGATGAGCTATTTTCTACCAACCAGGAGTGACACTGCCAGACAGATGCCACTGCATGATCATTATTATCAAGTGGTTTAAAGTCACAATCTGTACCTTTTTTGTTTTGTGATTTGAGTTATAGTTTGTTACTTTCATTCCACTGTTGCTAAATGGCAAATAGATGCACGTTGTCTCATGTTCCTGTTTATCGCATACCTCTGCAAGAGCATTTGTTGCCTATCTCAGTGTGTTAAGCTTCAATGTACAATATAGGCATGTTATTGTACTCATCGATTTTCAGGGATATTTGGTATAGACAAAAAGACAGATGGCGCACGTAGTAATCCAACACTGACTGTGGCGATTACTTTGATGTAGTGGTTTTACTTTTCCAGGAGTACAAAGTGTCCAGTTTTGAGCAGAGACTTATGAGCGAGATTGAATTCCGTTTGGAGCGAACGCCAGTGGAGGAGTCGGATGATGAGGTGCAGCACGATGATGTCCCTACGGGAAAATGCATTGCACCCCTATTCGACAAGAAACTAAAAAACTTCAGGGCCATGGAAGGCGTGCCTGTCACTTTCTCGTGTAAAGTTGTGGGAATCCCTCTTCCAAAGGTGAGAGGTCCTTGACTGTGCTTTGCAGATGACAGCATGGTCTTTCACTGTCATCCCTAACAATTATCATTCACATCTGTGCCTCTCCTCAGGTTTACTGGTTCAAGGATGGCAAGCAGATCTTGAGGAAAAACGTCCATTACAAGAAGATTAGGGAGGGGGACGGGACCTGTGCTTTACACATAGAGTCCATAACCAGTGATGATGATGGCAACTACACCATCATGGCAGCTAATCCACAGGTAGTATTTCACTCTTAGGCTCCCATTCATGTTGTCAACACCTTCTCCCCAACCGCAAAAATCTGATCTGCTATTTGTTATTTAATGATCATCAGGGACGAATCAGCTGCTCGGGTCATTTGATAGTCCAAACGGGCCCCCCCCGAAACCGACTGACACCCATTCACTCTCAGAGGTGAGCAGGTCTGAGTGTGTAGTGGGATCTGCAGAAGAATCCCTCTGTGTATCTATACCTATACTGAAGTACTCACATGCACCACAACTAAGACAGACATGGGTTCATGTCGAAGTGTGCGTTTGTGTCCTATGCTGTGCTCACCTCTTCATGTTTTTCAGGGTGCGAGCCCGCATACAGGAAGTTGAAGGTGATCAAACCCAGGAGCGCTTTTTTCGGCCTCACTTCCTCCAGGCTCCAGGTGACATGCTGGCGCATGAGGGAAGACTGTGCAGATTAGACTGTAAGGTAGGTATCAGATCCTGGCACGTAATACAGTCTCTAAAATATTGCATTTTTGCCTCACCTTCCTGTCAACCTTTTTTTGTCTGCCAGGTGAGTGGACTACCCAACCCAGAGCTGATGTGGTTGGTCAACGGGAGGCCAATCTATCCAGACCTTTACCACAAGATGCTGGTGCGGGAGAACGGCATCCATTCCCTGGTCATTGACCCTCTGATGCAGAATGATGGCGGCACATACACCTGCATTGCAAGCAACAAAGCAGGACAGAGCTCCTTTAGTCTAGAACTGAAAGTTGTGGGTAAGGACTGGATACAATCAATGACCTTGCTGTTAGATGACAAATAGAATTTATTACTCATATGCAATTCAGTTGAACACTTTAATGTGATTTCCCATGCCTTGTTTGGAAGTTCCAGTAATCTAAGTCATGTCTTCTTTAGAGAAAGAGACAAAGCACCCTCCCCAGTTTGTGGAAAAGCTGCAGAACATGGGTATTCCTGAGGGAACTCCAGTCAGGCTGGACTGTCGGGTGGTGGGTATGCCCCCACCAGTCATCTTCTGGAAGAAAGACAATGACACCATTCCTAAAACGAAGCACAGAATCAGGTTGGTAGGAGGTCCAAGCTTCCCTGTATTTCTTTCAGCGCCATGCATCAAAATTGGAATGAATTCTCCATTATCTGTTTATTTCAGCATGACCCAGGATGCCACAGGATATGTGTGTCTCCTTATCCAGCCAACTACAAAGGACGATGCTGGCTGGTACACGGTGTCAGCAAAAAATGAGGCTGGAATTGTGTCCTGCACCTGCAGGCTTGATATCTACGGTAAATATTCTGTATAGCTGTGTAACTATCAGACTTATTCAGAAATGTGCCGCATTTTCAGCACGTCACTCTAAGTGGTAAGACTAGTTATCTGCTGCACCTTCAGCACAGTGGCATCAGAGCATCCCTGCACCCATGAAGAAAGCTCCGTGCACAGGCAGCCGCTACGCCGCTCTGACTGTCCAAGGGCTCGACATCAAGTCAGCTTTCCCCACGTCGGAGACCAGTCCCATCCTGTTCTCCAGCTATCCTCCTGAGGCCATGCTGGAGAGTGAGGAGCTGTGAGCTGTCTGCAAACACTCCAGCATTGTGACCCCCAGAGCCTTCTGTGTGACCTCCCTGAGGGCAAAACAGTAGAAGGGAGAATGATTATCCGAGCACATTGTCATGTGATTTGTGTGATGCATTTGAAGTGATACATTCAGAGTAGAATGGCAGAGAATTATTGCATTTAAGCTATCAGCACCGATAGTGGGTTTGTCACCATTCCTATTTACTCAAATCATATGAAGAGTGTTTCACATACAGAAAAATGACAGAATTACAAAGTCTTAGCTCATGAGCCATCAGTGGAGTTGAATGTTGTTCTCTGACAATTTTGAAAAATTCACGTTTGTTTTCTACATAATATTTAGCTACAATCGTGAGGTTGTTGTTGAATGTTGGTGATAATATCTTTTCCTAATAGTTAGTCCTATTCTCAAAGTGGTATCCACACCACTTAATTTTATTGCAAAAAACATATACAGTGGTGTCAGAAAGTATTCAGACCCCTTCACGTTTTGCACACTTGTGTTGTTGATTTAATTTTAAATGGATAAAATAAAACATTTTGCCCATTAATTACACTCAGTAACCCATAATGACAAAGTGAAGACGTTTTTAGAAATTTTACCAAATTTATTAAAAATAAAAAAACTGAAATATCTCATTTACAAAAGTATTCAGACTCTTAATTCAGTACTCTCAAGCTCTGTCAGATTGGATGGGAAGCATCTGTGAACTGCCATCTTCAGGTCCCTCCACGGATGTTGTCGCTCCAGTCGGCATGCATTCTGGAGCAGGTTTTCTTAAAAGAGCTCTCTGTATTTGGCTGTATTCATCCTTCCTTCAATTCTGACCAGTCTCCCTGTCCCTGCTGCTGAGAAGCATCACCATAGCATTATGCTGCCACCAACATGCTTCACTGTAGGGATGGTCTTATCCAGACGACGAGCAGTGCCTGGTGTTGGCCAGACATAGTGTTTGGAGTTCTGCTCAGAGGGTGAAGTTTCTGTCCAATCAGACCAGAGTATCTTTTTGCTCTAAGAGTCCTTTAAATGCAGCTTGGCAAAGTCCTGGCTGGCTGTAATATGCTTTTTACTTACCACTTTACTTTAAGAAGCTTCCATCTAGCCACTCTACCATAAAAGCCTGATTGATGGAGCGCTGCTGAGATGGCCATCCTTCCAGCAGGATCTCCCATCTCTGCAGAGGACTACTGAGCTGCTGGGTTCTTGGTCACCTTCCTGACCAAGGCCCTACTTGCCCGGTTACTGAGTTTAGTTAGAAGGCCAACTCTAGGAAGAGTTCTGGGGCTTTCAAAATTCTTCCATTTCACAATTATTGAGGCCACTGTGCTTATGGAAACACTCAGAGCTTTAGAAATGGTTTTATATCCTTACCATCATCTGTGCTTCACCACAGTTTTGTCACAGAGATCTACAGAGAGTTCCTTGGACTTCATGACTTGGTTTTTGTCCCGACATGCGGTATGAATCGTGGGACCTTATATACAAAGGTGTGTTCCTTTCTAAACTATGTCCAATCAATTTAGTTTGTCACAGGTGGACTCAAACCAAGTTCTAGACAAATCTCAAGGATAATTAAAGCAAGCAGGACCAACCTGACCGCAGTTTGGAGTGCCAAAGCAAAGGCTCTGAATACTTTTATAAATGAGAGATTTCAGTTTTTGAATTTTAATAAATTTGAAAAAAAATTCTGAAAATATGTTTTTATTTTGTCATTATGGATTCCCTGAGTGTAGATTAATGGGCAAAAATTGTAAATTTAAATCTACAACACAATAAAATGTGCAAACAGTGAGGGAGTCTAAAGACCCTGTACCCATACTGGTATTACTAGTATTCTTTTAAAATTTATATGAAAGTAGTGATAATTTATTGTTTATTGATAATCAGAAATAGTTTATAGTACACTAGTAGACATTTGAATGTGCCATTTAGATAGGTTTAAATGGCTCCAGCAAGGTGGAATTCTTTCTATACTTAACTAAATTATTTCTTCATGTCCATCACTGGTTCACAGTTTTGCACCATTTTTCATGTGCATGCATGCCAATAGTTGATGAAGATGCAATACTGTATAACTTAATAAACACACTGTGTTTGCCCACAGTCATAATAATAGTATGCCATTAGGTGAGTTCATGATTTGTAGTTAAAACACTGAAAAACTTTCCTTTATTTTTTGCTTTCAGGTGATTTAATTCATCTTAGTATTGACAAAGATTTATCTCCTCAATTGCATCTATAATCAGGAATGAGCCAGATTAGACTAAAACTCTTGAAAAAAGCTCCTGAGTTTGGTTTGTGATAAAACAAACTTGGCTTTGCTTTAGCAAATGACACCAACAAGTCAAATGTATCCTGCAGAGGTTACTATTGAATTTTGAATAATTAAATTCAAGTCACTTTGAAAACATATTGGATAAAAGTTTGAAAGCACAAATTCAGCTCATGTAAAGTTGCACATTGTAAAATAGTTTTGTCCTTCTCAGAATAAAGTTATATTTATTGAAATGAGTGATATGTTTGCTTTGCTGGAATAAGTGGTTTTGTGTGCATGCTGCATAGTGAGCATCTAAAATAATTCTGTGCCATTTCACTGCTTCGGAAGTTTATTACATGTTTGACATGAAAATAAGTTGTATTTAAGATTATTATACCCATTCAAAGAGGGAATCAGGCAGTTAAAATCACCTGTCATTATTGAGACCTTGTTTTGACTCTGCTGTAATCAGAGCCCTATTAGCTTAAACTGATGCCAAATTCAAAACAAATAGGAAAGCTCAGAAGCCAATTAAGCATTGCTAATCAGTCCAATTAGAGGGGAAGAGGGTTCAAATAGGCATAAAATTACATTCACCTTACGTGACCTAATTATACTCCCAGCCTCATCTCACCAGCTGCCAGACCTACTTGTTAAATGGGTGTTGTATGTGTTGCTAAGTAGTAAATATATGTGGACATGGCCCTGAAAAATCCAATGTTTTGGAAACTTCAATTTCATTTTTTATTCCTTTTTTCATTTATTCCTCTAATAGCTGACTTACACTGAATATTACCATGATGTTTTATATATTTTAAGTGTGCTCAACTTGATTACTGCAGTATCAACCGAATAATAGTAACAGTAGTAGCAATGTTTTAGGTCCCGATACTCAAAGTCTACACATTTGAAACCAAAGTACTAGAACATTTGGGCTGCGTTTCTCTACACTGATTAAAAGTAAGTATGAGCTTATTGACACTGCTCGTTTTAAAGTAATCCTGTGACGATAATGAGATTTACACTTTCTCCTGGACTGAAACATACGCTTTGCATCCTAATCTCCATTTCTCCATAAGGAGATCTGGATTTATGAGAGTACGTGTTTCTGTCAGAGCAGACGGGTCACTCCTCAGTTGTGACATATGGCTTTTGACAGAGGGCATTGCTCAGCCATCAATGCTCAGACAAGCCAATCATGTGAGGGGTTGCAAAAAAAAAAAAATTAAAAAAAAAATTGGAAGACACGGAAGGGCCGGGCCACGTCTCAGACAAGGCCTTCAGACAAGACAAGCAGCAGCTGGCAAACTACATCAATCTGTAATCAATGAACCAACTGGTAGATGGGATTATATGCCTAATTGCACAGCTAACCAGTCCATCCCAAAATGACCAGACAGCATCAGCTTGTGTGCATGACCCAATACCAGAGACGGGCATTATTCTAGGCCTCTGACAGTGATTAATCATTCATAACCTGCCTCAACACCCAAGCTTTGAGTTTGTCAATACACAGTGACAGGAGCTGTGTATCCTTACCGACAAAGGATGACACCAGAAATTAAAGCAGCAGAGGTGGAGGAAATATTAAGATCCTTTACGCAAGTAAAAGTCATAATACCATGGTGTAAACGTACTCCATTACAAGTAAAAGTCCTGCATGCACATTTTACTTGAGTAAAAAGGACATAGGTACTCTATTATGCTAAATGTATTTAAGTATTAAATGTACTCCTTTTGCAGAATGGCTTCTTCTTACAGTGCAAAACTCTTATACATTATATTATATTATTGGATTATCGTTATTATCGTGATGCATTATGTGTAAACAGTACTTTAATTTTGTTTCTAGTCAAGACTGATTAATTTTAACTAAACTAAACTTTAAATTAAACTTCTATATTGTTGGGTAGTTTAGAAACAAATTATATAATATCTTGTAAACTCATTACTTTGTACGTAAAAATCTTCTTTTGCAATGCAACAGTAGCTACAGCTGATAGATAAATGTATCAGAGTAAAAATTACAATATTTCCCTCCAAAAACTAGTCGAGTACAAAGAAGAATAAAATGAAAATACTCCAAGTTAAATTGTGCTTTACAAGAAATCAATCACATTCCCTGCACATTCAAAGCGCAACCGAAAGGCAATTATTTCAATTCAAAGTAGAGTAACAGGAATGTCTTGTTAGTAGAGAAGTTATTTGTGTGGCTTTTGAGTGACAGTAAAGAGCGTGTTTGGAGTGTGTGTGCGTGTGTGACAGGGGAGACTAGCCTCCTGTATTACAGAATTCAATGTTAGCAGATGGGAAGGACAGACAGACAAATTATTCTGTCCGTCTCATTTTTTCGGACCACTTCACAGATCAATTATTTATTTCACATGTGGTGCCCACTACATAAGGAACATTAATGCATCCCACATACTGTGATTCATTAAGGCCACAGCACTGATAATCATCCTTAAAAACTCTTGGCCTTTCAAGATACAAAGCAGAAGAACTTTCTGGAGAATATCATAATTGTACACCTGTGCACAAACTGCTATCCAAACCTCAGATGGTGCAGTAATCTTTACACCATCTTGGCCCATATTGTTAGAGACTCATAATCCCCTGATTTGCTGCTAAAATGCCTCAGGTTACAGGCCACACTTACACTTCTGCTGCCTCAGGCTAATCTCAGATTATGGTTATTATCATATGGAGACCAGTAACATGAGTGAAAGGGGACTTCTTGCTGGCTTATGTAACTTAATAAAACCTAATGGATTTATAACCAAGGTGCTTCCAAAGATTTCATATTGAATTTATAAATAAATGAGATGTTAAATTGTGATATCGACAGATTTATTTCTGAGACACAGGGCATCATAATATATAAAGATTGAATCGTGAATTATTAAAATTTCCAAACAAAAAATGTAACACTTTAGAAGGAGAAAATATATGAACTTGTACCATACTGATTGAGAAAGAAATAGATACTTTATTATGCAATGAGTCGAAATACTGTATGTTTGCATATACAATCAAATTTGAAATGCTTTCTTTGACACAGTAGTGAATTTTAAATTACATCAAAACGACACTGCTGCTTTTATTGCCATTTAAGCGACATTTGAGATGTCGTTTTATTCGTTTTCCTATTACCTGATGGTATTTATATTACATAATTTGACGATATTCTCCTCACTTCAAAGCTTAATTAAGAGTTCAACCCTTGATCATTAATTACTAGGTTTTTCGTGATTTTACATAATTGGTGGGAATGTAAGTGTAAGAGGGAAATATCAACGATTTTAGCCTTTTAAAAGTTTGTTTGCACCATCAGCTGTGGTGAGTCGAGCTACCAGATGGTAGACTTTTGGTGCTTGTGACACATGGCTCTGAGTGAAGCCATGGCCAGATAGCCCAGCCCAAGATAATTGGAATTTCATTAAGGTTTTGTTTGTGTGTGTGCTGAGTGTGCGTATATGCGCCTCCGTGTGTCCGCGCGCGCGTGTGTGTGTTGAGAGTGGGTGTGGGTGTTTATGAGTCTGTATGGGTGTGTTTCCCTATGAGCAATATTGTGGATGGGGGGAGAGGGCAGGGACTCCACCTGCTGCCACCTGTTCATCTGCTCCGTCTTATAAAAGCTGCTCCCTCACTGTCTCCAGGATCACAGACACCTTGGACTCTTCAGGCTGTCCACTATCTGGGGTAACAATTATTTGACCCTCAACACAAAGGACACACAGCTTGGACATCAGCCAGGCTGAGGAGACCTCCGAGGGACCCTGAAACTGACACTGGAAACTTCTCTGACAAATCTATTGACTTGTAGCTGAGACGTTCTGATCTGACGACAATCACTGGTTTGACTCTTCAAAAATCATGAAGTCTCGTCGCCCCAGCTGCACTGACTCTGGATCCGAGTCCTCGGAACCGGATTCCAAGAGCCCAGAGAAGTATGAGACTGCCACGAGGCGACGGATGGCTGCCAATGCCAGAGAGAGGAAGAGGATGCAGGGTTTGAACACAGCGTTTGATCGCTTACGTAAAGTGGTCCCCCAGTGGGGCCAGGACAAAAAACTGTCCAAGTATGAAACCCTGCAAATGGCCCTCAGCTACATCATGGCCCTCAACCGGATCCTGACAGATGCCAGGAAGCACAACGCTCCTCACAGGCAGTGGCTGGACCTGCAGTTTGACTGCGTGCAGCCTGAAAACTACCCCTGCCTCATGAGGTATGACTCTCCGACTGGACAGGAGTACATCCACTCATCGTTCTCATATCAGTTTGATGGACATCAGATCCCAGCATAAACTGTTGCCATTTGTTACATAATAAGTCATGTTGTTGGATGTGAGTGACAATGTGAATATTTCTCCTCTAACCTGGGAGACAGTAAATACATCTGTATTGCATTATTTTCTTTTTGTATTTATCTAGTATTTGTATGACAATCAAAAAGACTTCAAAGTTTGAAGTCTTTTATTTATTTTTTTCTAGGAAACCCAGCAATGTTGAGCAGCTTTTTGTTCAAATTATAGCAATGAAAGAAACGTAGTGTCATTATAATGACCATTAGATTGTACTGAAGATACAGGCAATGGTGTTCTTTTATCAGTTTTTTTGATATGGCCCTAAAATGTTGTGCAATGTTCAATGGATTCTGAGAAAATAATTGTGGTCTTAGTTGCATAGTTAAATTCAATATGTAACTATTTTGTCAAAGTGTAAGTACATGTTTGTTGAGTTAAAAAAATAGATGTTATTTTCACATGCAGACTTCTATTTTGTTGAATTATAGTTTTTGATCAAAAATAAAAACTATTTTATATGAAAAACATTCCTCGTGTTCTTATCTTCTCTATACATAAGCTAACTATGATGGTGAAATATGGGATTTTTTTATATTGCAACTTTATACTGTATCTACCGTATATAAATGCATTAATTGCTACGTTTATTCGAATTTATTATTTTTAACTATTCAAAGCCATCTTTATTAACAAAATTTTACTTTATTTGTCCTCAAAAATATTTATATTTGCAAAATATTAGCCTGAAATACTGCAAAGCATTTCCAAAATTTCTAATTTTATTGTAGAATTTACTGCAATTTTTCTCATTTCAAGAAAAACTTCTAATTAGAAAGCCTTGGCATTTAAACCCTCACTTGTCTCCTTTGTCTGGTTTTAAAACAGGAGTTATCACAGAGAACAAGTAATTTACAGCACATTCTTTGTTCTAGGGGTGTCAGGTTCTCAGTAGGAGTGATGGCAGGTCATGTCCACTGCACTGCCTCGATCTGCACCCTGGGGAATAAATCATCCTTTTGTCCCGAGCTCCTGTGCTTTGAGATAAGGCGCTGTTACGTCATTGGCTTAGCCAAAATCTAGACATTGAAAATAGACTCCTTTTTATGACTAAGTACAATCATTTAATTATTCTATTCTCAAATATCCTCTACAAAAGTAACACCATTTGGAGTTTAAAACTGTTAAACAGAGAGATAAGCAGAGATAAACCGGGATGCCATATGATCCGTGACTGTCCATTGTTGGAGCCACACAGCTACAGATTTAAATGGCAATCATCAGAGACTGAAAAGTGATTGTTACAGATTTGAAAAAGTTTGAATGGTGGCACAAGCCGCAGCAGATTAAGGAAGCCTGTGTGCCAGATCCTGCCACGGCTTCAGCGGGGGAGCAGAAATTAAACTCTATTGTGTGGTAATGGCTGCGTGTAATCGCTCTGTTCAGAGCCGCTGAGGCATGAATGCACATAGCTGGACCCAAACTCTATCTGCATTAAATAGAAGACATCTACAGCAGTGCATGAACTGTACTGTCCAACTGCTAATACTATACACATCTTATTAGCATGCAGTTGATCTGGGTGGTAATATGTGGAATCATGTGCTGTTTTCAGATCATCTCGTATTCCAGTCCGTTTGGTTTAATGCCAAAATGCTCCACAAAATAAACAAACACATAAATAGACACAAAGACAAAAATGTAGATAGATATCATACACCAAATCATAGAAAACAAAAATGACATATAGCTTCAGGATTCGTCAGTTTTTCTGCTTAATTAATCATTGGTATTAGCCAAGATCACTTAAATACGTATGTGTTAAGGATTGCAGGGGACTTGTTGGGTTGGCAGGAGAGACTTGGTGGATAGACAAGGTGCCAAACACTGATACAGATGGTCATAATGATTCATCTGACATGTTGAATGTTTGCATACCTAATAAACGCTTTCTGACAGTTGGCATGTCAAAAATGAATAGATGGCAGTGTCAAAAGTGCGGAATGGTAATGAGGCGGGGACCATCAGTGACACTGCAATTACGCTCTTCATTAATTCAGTCACAAGTGGTGAACAGTTGGTGACAGAAAATGTAATTGACATGCAATTAATTGATTTTCTCAATAGGAGCCGGGTTATTGGATGAGTTGTTAATCAATAGTGACAACAATGCGCTCAGCATGTAAGTAACTGAGAGGGCAAAACAAATGTATTTAGCCTTCCACCATGGAAGGATGTTCTCTGAATTAAAATGACTGTTAAGACATTTCCAGCAAATTAATCAGTGGGTATGTGGAATTGTTGAGATCCCTACTATAGGATGAAGTTCCTTAAATTTGGCGAAGTATTTTTTGTCATTTCAGCTGTGCCTATTGCTAACATAAAAATGTATTTTATACGTTTTTTAATGAAAATTATTTATTAGAGGCACCTGCTAAATAAAAGTAAAATCAAATCCAAAAATATCCCAAAGTTCGAAACAGCTAAGGACAAGATACGTGCTCTTATTGGTTAAGGGTACCACTGATTATACCACTGACCAAAATAAGGTTAAATGTGTAGTATTTGGACAAACCTTACTGAAGTGTCCATGCACAACTTGACACAAGTATGCCAATGTTGTATTAGTACACCTAGTACACTTACCATGTTATCGCTTTAATGTGTTTTAACTGGGTCTCAATCTCAAGACTACAAAAGCTCCAGCAGAGGACAAGCAGCTCCTCCCTCAACAAAGCTTATGTCATCAACTCTTTATAATCATCACTCCAGCAGGTGTTCAGAAGCTACCTACACTGCTCTGCTTCATTTTCTTTGCTGATCGACACCTCAGCAGTTCATACAGAGAAAAACTGGTGTCCGACAGCATGAAGTGTTTGAACAACCGGGCCGACAGCCACCTGACCGGGCAGGTGGAGTGCGAGTTGGACAGCATGGGCAATGGTGCCTGGGTGAACCAGGGCTACTGTGGCTCTCCTCCGCCCCTGCCCAGAGCTGTCAGCACCATCTACAACCCTCAGCCTCTCTTCCAGGGCTCCATGGACAGCATGTACAAACTGGACACCCCCGGCCCATTCCACCATCCACCAGAGAAACCACCATCCACTGAGCAAATACTGGTGAAGAAACAAAGAAGCTGCTGCTCTTTTATCAAAGGTAGGAACACTCTGCTGAGTTTATCACTGTATTTATGCTTTGAATATCAACTGTACTACTACTTTCATGAGTATGGATAGACTTTGGAAAAAAAATGTATCTCACTGGAGACCTTCTTTGGTACTGGTTCAGTATGGGTCCCCAAAATCAAGTCATATGTCTCAATATTTCTTAAACTTAAAATGTCTGTGTACTATCTTGTTGGCTAAGTAATTTAGGTCTTTCATGGAACATCATCTGCTTTCCATGGTTAAAGTTACCCTCTTTATGACAGGTCTTCACAAACAATCTCGCCTACAAAAATACATTTGTGCCATAATTACATAACTGATGACTTATACTGATATTTTGTGTAGGGTTGTGGGGCACAACATTGACCGAAAACACCTCTAACAACAGGGAACTGTTTGTCCGAACCACGCTACGGGAGTTACTGGTCTATCTAGTGTTCCTGGTGGACATATGTCTCTGTAAGTCTTCTACTCATACCTTCCAAAATGTTTGCCTTGCAATAAACTGAAGAGTTTGGAATCAATCCTGACTCAAAAACTATGTACAGTTCCCCGGTCAAACAGCATTTGCCAGTAATTCTTCGCAACTCCCTTACGTATGACACAGGAAAGTGATTTTCTACATCTGGAAAATTTTGTTATTTTCAGGAAAGTTGTGATAATTGAATTAGGTTTAGGTTAACACTTAAATACTTTCCTGGAATTAATTTGCATTATAGAACCTGCTGAAATCACTTCCAACTACTGTTATTCCACATTTATGCTTTTAACACATTAATGACCCATAAAGAGAATTCAAATGTGTCTCTGGGTTTGACCAACACTAAATGCATTACAGTTTATTTTCAGTGAAGAGAAATCTTTGGTGTTCCTGTGCTTATGTACCTTATTTCTACTGTAGTATATTTCAATCAGCTATTTGCTTCAAGCAATGCTGATCACTTGTTGAAGCGCTCACCATTTTGGATGTTACAATATAAGGCACTTTGGACTGATGATTTACCCTGCTTTAATGCCTACCATAGATGCCCCTCCCATCCTTCTGCCTAAAAGCCATTGTCCAGCTGAGCATTAAGAGTGAAAGGGACATGGGCACTGCTCTCTTGCCTTTTAGCGATAAGAGCATTAGTCCTTGTCCATTGTTGCTTTGTCTGGGTTAGATTTACATTGTTTGATGAGGCTATTTGTGTCAGACCAGTTTGCTCTCTCTTCAAACAAATTACAGCCTCTAATCTGGATCTCTTTGACAGCAGTGATATAAACAACAGCCAAACAACAAGTCTTCAACGAGGCCTTGCTTGTCTGCTTCTGAGCTGTCTTATCTTGGACTGCTGAATGGAGCAATGTTTAGAGCCTAGCCTGAGCACAGCCAGATAGGAATCAATGACTGGGAGTTAACAGTGTCATTATGTTGTCTTTCAGTGACATATGGTATGACCAGCTCGAGCACCTACTATTACACTAAAGCCATGACGGACCTGTTTGTGAATACAGCCGGTGAAAGTGGGGTTAGGTTTCAGTCCATTGGCACCATGGCTGAGTTCTGGACTGTGAGTTTTCATCCATATTCATTTCCGCCACGGTTGAGAAATAAGAGTATGAAATTTCAATTTGTGTGCATTCGCTCTCTCTTTATATGAATAGTATGCCCAGGGCCCATTACTGGATGGCCTCTACTGGACTAAATGGTACAATAACCGATCCCTAGACAGCGGAGACCAATCCTTTATCTACTATGAGAACATGCTGCTGGGAGTCCCCAGAATGAGGCAGATCAAGATCAAGCACAACTCTTGCAAGGTCCACGACGACTTCCAAGATGAGATCACAGGATGTTTCGATATCTACAATGAGAAGAAGGAGGATGACCTCAGCTTCGGTCTCATTAATGGCACTGCGTAAAACACTCTCTGTTTTATTTACAAGGACACTGTGCCATTATATACAAGAACTGCAGCGAAACTGAGAGTTTTCTTTAATTATTTTTGTGCTCTTTTGTACCTCTGCAGCTGGACCTACCACACAGAGACAGAGATCAAGGGTTCCTCTCACTGGGGCTTGCTGACCACCTACAGTGGAGCAGGATACTATCAAGACCTGAGTAGGACTAAAGAGGAGAGTGCCGTCATACTGATGGAACTGGTGGACAACCTTTGGCTGGAACGAGGAACCAGAGCAGTCTTCATCGACTTCTCCGCTTATAATGCAAACATCAACATGTTCTGTGTCATCAGGTAAAGAGAACAATTAACTGTAGCAACTTTACCCATTGGTTGGTAACCATTCATTTGTTGACCAAACTGTTATCTGCTTATTTCAGGTTGGTGGTTGAATTCCCAGCGACTGGTGGAGCAATCCCTTCCTACCAGATCAGAACAGTTAAACTGATTCGCTACATCACCTACTGGGATTACTTCATCCTCGGCTGCGAGATAGTCTTCTGTTTATTCATCCTCTATTACATTGTGGAGGAGATTCTTGAGCTTCGAATACACAAGTTCTCCTACTTCAAAAGCATCTGGAACATACTGGATATTGTTGTCATAATGGTAAGAAAATTTAATTCCTATTTGATTCTAACATGTCCTTTTCTCTGACTTAGCTTGGTCTCAAAAAAGTAAAATTATCCTCCTTCCTAGCTCGCTGTTGTTGCCATTGTATTCAATATTTTCCGAACCGTCAAAGTGGACAAGTTGCTCGGCAAACTGCTGGAACAACCTGATATCTATGCTGATTTTGAATTTCTGGCATTCTGGCAAACACAGTACAACAACATGAATGCTGTGAACTTGTTCTTTGCCTGGATCAAGGTAAAGCACTGACATCTTTCACTTCAACTCATTACTTAAAGTAGAAAAATTATCTGGCTTTGGCATCATCCCAAAAAATGTGTGCTTTCTTCTTGTCCTTGTAGATTTTCAAGTACATCAGTTTTAATAAGACCATGACTCAGCTGTCCTCCACACTGGGTCGATGTGCTAAAGATATCTTGGGATTCGCTATCATGTTCTTCATTGTCTTCTTCGCTTATGCTCAGCTTGGATATTTGCTCTTTGGGACAGAGGTTGAATCCTTCAGCACCTTCGTAAAGTGCATGTAAGAGGTGTCAATCATGGCAACTCAGCAGGACAGATTTGGATAGGATAATTGAGCATCAACTAATCAATTCTTTCCTTTTTTCTTTCTGCAGCTTCACACAGTTCAGGATTATTCTTGGAGACTTTGATTATGATGCCATCGACCGTGCTAACAGAGTTCTCGGGCCAATATACTTTGTCACCTATGTGTTCTTTGTTTTCTTTGTTCTGCTGGTAAGTCATTCTCCTACATAAGATGCTTGACTTTAAAAGGATAAAAATGAGCAGTCATTATCTCTTCGTGCATTTGTTATTCAGAACATGTTTCTGGCCATCATAAACGACACATATTCTGAGGTTAAGGAGGAGCTCTCATCCCAAAAAGATGAGCTGCAGATTACAGACATCATCAAACAGGTAAAGGCAATGAATTTCATGTAAATATATATATAAATATGTCTGTGAATAAAGTTTTACAAGGGTTACAAACAAAATTATTTTTTCTTGTAATACAGAGCTATATGAAGACATTTACAAAGTTGAAACTCAAAAAGGAGAAAATATCAGACGTTCAGAAGGCGCTACGGTCTGGATCTGGAGAAATCGAATTCAAGGACTTCAGAGAAACTCTGAAAGAGTAAGTGACAATATATCAAAAAGAAGGGCATACACCAACTTTAATGTTAAACGTAACCCTCACCGCTCTGACGATCTCATAGGATGGGACATGCTGATCATGAAATTTCAGCAGCCTTCTCACGGTTTGATTGTGACGGGAACCAAATTCTAGACGAAGCCGAACAAGAGAGGATGAAAATTGAGCTAGAGGAAAAGAGGGTTTGTGTAATAATCCATTTGGTTTGACCTATTTTACAAGATAAACGTGGTAATCACTTACATGCAGTTTTTTAAAATTATTTCTTTTCTAGCTCGCAAGGAATACAATAAATGGAAGAATGAATGCAAACAAAGCCCTGTTTTCATGATGGTTTTCCGCCTTTTTTTTGGTCAGGATGCTCTTAGCGCTGAACTCAACAATCTTGGAATGAATTATGGGAAAGAATTAATGGAGAAGCCTCCTGTAACCTCCAATGACCAGAAAAACCAATCCAGTCAAACCTTTGTGGATCAGGAACAGTTTCTAAGGTGGGTAAAGTTTTTACATTCAACCTATGATATGTTTCGAAGTAGCTATTTTGTTCTTCAAATAAGAGAAATGAATTTCATTACAACAGACACTGATGAAAATCTGAATTACTTTCTGTCTACATGAAAGACTGGCCAGACAGGTTCTCCACATTGAAAGCTCTGTAGCAGGCATCACAACCAGGATTGAGTTGATTATGGAGAAATTGGGAATTCAAGAGAAAGACAAAGGGAACAAAACTGCAGGGAAACTGTCTGTGACCAGTAACGATGTGAGTGGAAATAGGTTACAGATATTCTTAAATCTTGTTGTATCAAATGCTTTAATTTTTAAATGGAAGATTTAACAGCTAGGAGGCTGAAGTACTAAGGATTATTATACAAGCTGTGTAACAACTGTAATTATGATGTAATAGAGCCGTAATAACAGAAGTATCATGTGTTATACCTAAGCATTCCAGCAAATTATTCAAGATTTTCTTAGCTTTTTCTAATAAATACTGAATATTTAATTTTCAATTAACCCTATCCAGAGTGATGAAACTGCCTCAGATGGGAGCGTCCTGGTTTGTGTGGACCGAGGCATGAAGGCCGAGCTGCCATCTAGAAGGCCGGCCGTTTGCACCAACTCCAAATATGACTGTCATATGTGATTAACCTCTGGGGAACAGGATCATGGGTTATCTGGAATAAGGTGACACATGAGGATGTACGGGTCACCCACCTACAAAAAGATTCTTTGATCGTATGACTTACACATTGCAAAATTTAACGTTCTTTCAGCTGCACTTAAATTACAACAACACTTTTCATGGGAACATGTAAATACTGTACTGTATAAATATTTTTTTTAATTTCTTTGCTTACTTGGCGACTGCACTAGAGCTAATATAAAAAACTGGTTTAAGCTCAGATTTATAGGATACTACAATGTATGTTGTAGATGAGACCTGAATGTAAATCTGCGTATTGTTAGTGTTGTGTAATATACATTTATTTCAACCGTAGGTTAGAAGAAAGAAATTATGCAATATAATCCAATATTAAGCAGTGCACATGCCACTCAACATCTGACTAAATGAATATTTGCTTTGCTTTAGTCATTTAATGTTTATGAATGTTGGAGTTCTATTGCAGTTCCTCAGAAGCTATTGACCCCTTGCAGTTTAGCAAGATGTCTACAAAATATTCCCCAAATATATTCTTATGATTTTATGTAATGCATTATTCAGTAATTACTCATCAACTTTGTCCACCTCCTGAGCTCCCAGAACCTGATGTTGTAAGAGAGCAAATGTGATGAATGACAGCGTCTATAGCCCTTCATTAAAAACATACTTAAGTTAAATACAAAACACTCTGATCTGAAACGTATTATCCCAGTGGACTGGATGTTGGTAAAAAATCTGGTTGTCATCATTCAGGTTTCACACTTCCCAACAATACTGCAGAACAACAATGGTAGAAAGGTTTTTGAGCAAAGGTACAGAAAAAAAACGCTGTCTGGTGAATTTATCATACAGATGGTACAAACCTTAGAACCTCAGTTTAATAATCGTTAAATAGGTTATTTACTGTGTCTGGTAGAATTACTGTAAAGACATAATTTTACAGTGAGTTTACGCTTTCCTGTCAGAATTTCTGCATAGAGCACAATTTAGTAGTGTCTAATAAATGTACCAAATAACCAGGTTCAAATGTTTCTTTATTTGAAGTGACTTATTGAGATTTTCCCTTACATGGAAAATTGATTTCATCCTTTATTATTAAACATCACGTCTGTTGTTCAACTTACATGTATTACTGTCAAAAAAGCAAATTTCCATTACATTCATTATTTTAGCAAGAAATATATTACATGTCATAAGCGTGCAGCTCAAGCTGAAACTTCCCCTGCCTCCTGCTACATCCTAAAAATGGCACACAAACTTAAAAATGGGAAAATCCACAGTCGAAAATAATTTAGATCTGTAATGGAGCCTCTGATAATAAACACAAAGTTTGAACTTACCAACACATCAATTAAGGCTTAAGCATAAATTATATTGCTGAAATTTAATGATGGCATTTTATCTCATAACATTCTACCTACAGTATGTACATTAATTCTTATGTTTCAAGAAGGTTTGTGATCAAGGTTTCTATTTACACTCTCAGCCAACATGACCCTGTTTTGTTAAATGAAGACCCCACCCACCCCCCAGCTCTAATAAACGAACAGATATTATCAATTATGTGGGCTATTACAACATGAAAAAGAGAGTGGGCTTACAAGGAGTGTAGTACACTGTACAGAATGGCACATATGCAAATGAAATCCAAATGGCAGTTCGTCTTTGAGAAATCCTCTGATCACAATTTGCCAGTGATTTTTAAAAATAGTTTACCCGGGATTTATGGAAACATTCTGTAAATAATGAGAAAATACACCGAGTACACTGAGGGGCAACATAAGTGCCTGCTGCCCTGAGCAATCAATGACTGGAATTAACAAAGTAAAACGATCCCAATTTATAGTAATCCTAAAATTTTGGACCAAATACGATGCAATGTAGTCAGGGGCTGGTTTTGGTGCTAAAGTAAGTCTAGAGTTCTTTGCAAACTCTCACAGCCATTAGAAATAAATGACTATAAATTAACTGAGGTTAACAAGAGGAAGTAAGAGGGAAGAAAATATCTAAGATTCAATATTTCTCTAGGAAACCAGCCCCAGAATCAGCATATGGCGTCAGTTACCTTTACAAAGTTTGGGTGTTAAGCTGTTTTTACAATATTTTCTTTATACAGAGAGCATGTGCTCTAGCCTTTCCTTTGAGATACAGGATTATAAATTAGTCCAATCTAGGCTACATTAAGGTGTCAACTAAAATCCATCAAAAGTCTGCGAAAAACATGCTGATCACTCCGATACAAAACATGAAAAACATTTTTTGCTTTGAGAGCTGTGTAGGTGAAATTTTCTTTGTACACAAAATTTACCTAAGAGATACCACCTCACACTGAAATCTCCTTTAAAGCCACAGTTGTTTGTACAAATAGTCTCTTCACATATACTGGAAAGGTAAACTACTGGTCCAGGGCCTCTATTCACAAAGCATTTTTTCATTAATATATCAAAACAGTACTGAAGTTCTTAATACTGTATCAGCTGAAGCTAATCCCAGACCAACATTTAGTGAGTTGGTTCATTCTTGTGGCTCAGTGCAATTTTTCAATTCATGATGACTGATCATATCTGCTTGATCTGTACAACAATGTCATCACTGTACGCCATTTTAAAAACTGACATATATTACAAAAATTTACTTATCAATGCATGAAGACTTGAGTGGATTTTTGTCCTCTGTTGTATAAAATGACAGAAAAATGCCCCAAGTATGACAAGTAAATAAACATTATGAAGTCTGTAACAAACTACTTTTCACTGAAATATTAAAATATTACAAAACCATATTGGCAAGCTGAAAGCAGATATTGCTATAGTTTGATAATTCAATATTAATGTTATAAAGTTTGAGGTTTCAAAGGATTTTAATCTTTGTCATATTCCAGTGAGCTGCTGGAGTAACATGATGGCTTGCAGGAAGTGTACTTTTAGCTCCACAAAACAACTCAGCTGTTATGTGTACATTTCATGATTTTCAGATACAGTTTTGCTCAAATTTTGAATCTGAGAAGGTAACAATTAGTTTTGAAGGACGATACAGACTTTTTGATGGTTTGGCCAATTGGTCAACTAATAGGATTTGTGACGAGAGGAAAGGCATCAATGAGTCTGTGTCTTATAGTTACCTGTCCAGTAAGCATGCTAAAGCGGCAAATCCTCTTGCCCCATTCAAAAGGTTGGTATGTCTTTAACATCCACTTGCTGGATGGCTTTACTTCTGAAGCCCAAGAGCACTTTTCCATAACAGAACTATGAATTATCATCAAATAAACTTTTTAAAAGTTCTAAGTGAAATGAACATAGTCATTTAAACATAATTGTTAAGCTGGTTTAGGAGCAACTATTAGCTACAAAGGCTTTGTGAATATGGCCCCTGCCCTTCTTTTACCAGAGCGGCTGTCCAGATGAAAGAGTGCTGTGTGATTGACAAGGGTTGACAAAATCCCCTTGGTATTACACTTAGGTTAGGGCCAGCTCACTGTGTTTGGTAGCCAGCCATGCTGAAGTTGGCCAGGTTGGACATTACTGGACCAGTTGGGGCTGCAGCCTGGGCTGATGGAGAGCCAAAGCTTCCCATCCAGGCCGGTGACTGAGACTGCCTGCAAAGATCCCACAAATACCTGATTAGTCTGACTTTTGCTCACTGTGTATAAAGGTCACTTGTGGTGTAAAATAAATAATGCTCCCCACGCTGGAGGAAAAGACCTCTATTTTTATCTTAGAGACGAGTTAGCATCAGGATTCAGAAGCATTTAATGCTGGGTGTAAGCGTACTGGCCTGTAAGAATAGTCACAGAGCAAGTTCATTATGTATTAATTGAATACAAACTACAGAGTAAAACTCACTCTACTCCAAATCCTTGCTGGTTCCACGTCTGGCCGTACATGCTGTAGGAGGGAACTTGCCACCCATTGGTCACGTACTGCCCATATTGCTGTGGTGGACTCCCATAGAGCTGGTTCCACTGCCCCCACTGACTGTACTCAACCTGAGTGAAACCAACAAAGAAAAAAAGTGAATACATCCTAACTGCCCCATTACATATGCGCCCTCCTATGTTCAATTAGGAGCAAAAGTAATTTTTTGCCTATTTTTTCACTCTGCAAACATATCTCGGGATTTTTTAATAAAAGTTTCTATTTCCGTTTCAAGTTCGGGCTAAAAAGGAAGATTCCTCTAATAGTATTAATTCAAGATCTGAATCACCATCAAAAATGTATCCATTTCAGAGTTCCCTTGTGGCTTATGGGTTAGACACTGACCACTACATGCAATGTCCCCGGTTCTAGCCTGACCAGAAACCTTTGTAGGTTGTCGTTTTTCCCATATCTTTCCTCATTTCCTTTCATCTTCCAACTGTCATCTCTAACAAAAAGGTACAAAAAGGCCCATTAAAATATTTCTTTTGAAATCTCATCAGTTATTTTATTAGTGACATTCTCCCTACCTGCTGTGGGTTTTTTGCCATGTCGGGAGATTCTTTGCCCCAGAAGCACTTCACTATATGCCCTTCAATGGCTGTGCCATTCACTGAAACAATGGCATGGGCAGCACTGTCATGGGATGAAAACCTTAAAAGGAAAACAGAAGCTTAGCAGTAAAATTTATCTCACAGAATTTCTATCAAGTGATTCACACAATACATTTGAGCTAAGTGATTCCTCATAAAAGCACTGAGGTGAAGACAAGCATAACAGAAAAGGCCACTGGCAACGAGTGTGGTATTAACTGCCCTGCCACCGATTCATGCAAAGTGTTTGTGTTGACATCTAGAGGCCAAATGCTGCAATGGACTGAGACACTACCTGATGAAAGAATATCCTTTCTCTGGGAAAACTCTGATTTCCATTATTTGACCAAAAGGTGAGAAGGTCTGTCGCATTAGGTGTTCTGAAAGAATCAAACAGAAAAAGGTCAATGTGGTTAGTTTCTGGGCTATTTGTGGAAAGTATACAGGAAATAATGTGACTGCTATTGCAGTATGACTAAGGGCTCTGACAATGGAATCTTTAGAGAACATGAGACTTGCCCGATAATCCTGACTGGATCCCTCCGCAGTACACGGTACAGTTCTGTGGACTGGACTGAGTCACTACGTCGTCAAACCTCAGCTGCTTTAAGCCGTCTGAAATAAAAACAAACATTTAAAAAGGACATTCCTATTACAAAGTTCAGGCTTACAATCAAACCCAAATCACGGATGTGGTTAATGAGATCTATGATAAAAGTAACTACACTCGCCATTTTTTTTTTTCTCCTCTCAAAAGCCTCGGACCTTAAGGTGAATTTACTAAACATATTTGGCTTTCCTAGCTGAGAAAAATGAACAGTGAAAGCTTCCGCTTATGTGTTAATCATGTCCATATAACTGATGATCTCTGCAAATTCCAACAGCCTCGTGAGAAGAGCTCTAACCATCCAGAATAGGTGAAATCCCCTGTGGGGCTGTACATTTGATGTGGCCTTTAAAACTTACTGTCCTGGACACTCTTTGGAGCTGGTGGTTTACGCGTTGCCCAGTTGGTCCTGATTTGGCGTCCTCCAAGCCACTGTCCTCCCATGTTAATAATGGCATTCTCTGCATCCTATAAATCCATATCAAAGACAGTCACCCCTCTGGATTTGACAAATCTATAAAGTTTATTAGTGACGAAAGTCAGTTCTCAAAATATACATTACTGTCTTTATCTAAGTAATATTCAAAATGGTGATGGTAAACAAGAAACTAATGTATAAGTTGTTGTGAATATTATTTTAACTATAATTAATTATATTTTAATTACTGTAAATGCATTAAGGTAGGATAATAAACGGAAAATAGAAATAACCTTCAGTCTGTGTTCTTGCACTGGAGCCTTACCAGTTTGTTGTAGAAGGACACAAATCCATACCCCTTTGATTTTCCTGTCGCCATGTCCTTCACAACACGGGCATCCCTGGAGGGAAACGTTAAAACAACTTCAGTGCACTTTTCAGTTGAAATGCTTCAAACTAAAAGGAACCACGCAAAACACACTGAACTGTGAATCCTCTACTCTGTCCTACATTAAGATATATTAGCTATCATGACCTTGTACTGGGCACTGACTCATAATGTAACTTCAAAGCAACACTTGAAAACAAAAAAACAAATGATACAAATACATGCAGCCTACAGTACTGTTTAAATAGTTTCAGATGTTAATGGATCCTTGCCTCTAGAGCACCACTTTTTGTTCAATCCTCTCAACAGTAGGCTACTGATTCAAATTCACAAAGGAACAGATTATATGGATTACCATGCATTCTTAAAAATCTGCTGTTGGTGCTCTTCCTACAAAATAGAAATATATAGAAAATATCAAAAGAGAAAAAAGGAATTAAACGGCATACATGGCCTGTTAACAGATTTCTTTATTTTTCCTGGTCAATTCTTTACCACCAATATGGAGTATGGAGTTTGGGGAGCTGCAAATTTTGAGAAATTGACATTTTCAGTAATTTTTGAAGAGGATCATTACACTACAAACAACACTATGCAAATCAAAATGAGACAATTTAAACATAGATCTAGAGGAATACATTGAGTATTGGAATTTGTTATTCTAAGATAGGTCATTTTAATACATAGCATCTACAAATAAAGACAAATGGAAAGAATGGAATAAATAGAGAAAAAAAACTACATCTGTGTCTCCAGTGTGCACAGTTCCTTGCTGTTAGCCTTCAAGCTCCTGTCCAATCCTATGAGCATTTCTGTAAAATAACCAAAGTGCTATTACTTCACTGAGACCCACAACTAAAAGCTGTTCAGGTTCATACACACAGCTTACATTTTGCTGACATACTGTACAGTTTACTCACCACACCCTAAATATGCAAGGAAAAGCAAGAGTAGACTAAAAGCTGACACTTCAGTCATGAAAACAGAGAGACACAATACACAGACTACAAGTAACTATCTGCAATAAGGTACTTGATAGTCCACAGGAATTGTGTTGCAATTAGTAACTTAAATGAGTTTGTTCCAATCTGTCAAGAGTGTTTTTAAAAACAAAGCAATACATATGATGAAAAGAGGTTCAGTCCATGCTGATATCTACTTTCACGTGATGCTCAAAATTCCATCATTAACAATGTTTACATGCATGGATGTGGTGTCTTCTGCACATAATATAAATGTGACAAAGAATACATCAAGATTAAAAAAAAATGAAGCTGAAGCTCCTGATCACCAACTGTCTCTGTTGACTTCTAAACATTCCATCTCACAAGAGATAACTTGGGTTTTTTACTCTGTGTGTAACTCTTTTCTCAATATATATATATTCAGAGTTAAAAGCATAAAATTCCAAAACCTGCTCATATATCAGTCTGTCTAACTGATAATTTATTCTCTCAAGAAGTTGTACATGTGGTACTAGTTTGCAGTGCTAGTCAATCAAAAATGTAAATGGCATCAATTTGTACAGATCCTCTATCAGTAGTTTAGGCCTAACTGTGTAATGGAGGTTTTGTTTCCCCTTTACAGTTTATGAGTCTGTTTCTCAATATAAATCTATTATATCAAACCAATTCATCTGAGATCAGACAGTATCTTATAAACTGTCAAAGAGGAACAAAAACCTCAAGGGTGTCAGCCCCTGTGGACCAGTGTTTGAAATCATGAAGATCAGAATATTCTTTTTCACAATACGCCTGCATTTCTTAGTATTTTTATAATTAGAGGTAAAGTCAATACCCGTGTCATATGCATGTAAACATGGTCATGGATGGCTGTTCCAGTCAGCATAAGCTAACAGAATATTATTATGAAGTACCTTAATAGTGCTCAACTTTAGAGAACTCAATATGCTTGCATTGTAGCAACGACATTATTATACTGCACATTAAAAAAAAAAATCCTTTAAAAAGGTGAAAACTTACGAGATTTTCCCAAAAGGTGCAAATGCAGCCTTGACATCCTCAGTGGTAATCTCAGGACTCAAATCACCCACAAAAACATGGAAGTGATCTAGAACGAAACAAAAGACAAACAAACAAAGGAAAGAAACCATTTACTATTCTCTGGTATACTCTGATATCAGCAGGGTAGAAAATCAATAGGTGAACACTTACTGGATGTGTCTTTCTTCTGGCTACTTGGAGTGGTGGCCCAATTTACTTTGACCTCCTGGAAGCCGAGAGTTCACACAGAGGATGTAAAGTTATGTAAGATAGAAAAATAGACATTTTCTACAAGAAGAACAAGGATCACGGGGGAATTCAAACAACAGATGAACTGCCTAACCTCGCTTTTAATTTTAGACCAGACAAGTCGGCCTACCTTTCCTAATATCTTCCTCCCGTTCATGGCTGCAAGGGCTGCAGCAGCATCTCTGTGTTCAAAGAACTCCACAAAGCAATAGGGGTCATTGCTTGTATGCTGCCAAGGACAAAGTCAAACACAGTAGTTCAAAAGATTGGTTCCGCTATTTTTAGACAAGTGTAATATAACTGCAATTCAAAACAATTGTCAATTTTCACTGTATTCACATCTCCCTACAATGGAGGCCATTTTCCATCATTGTATTAGTTAAAAGTAAAATTTCTTTGTGACTTTTCGGTATAAAGTGGGCCATAGTCACCCTCCTGATGTGAATTACGGGTCATGGGACATAAAAAGAAAAGGAAAAAACACACAAGAAGATACAACCCAAAAATCGTGGCTGCTTACCTCTGTGATCATTTTACAACTTTTGCAGGGCCCTATCTGGGTGAAGAGCTGCAGAATTAAAATTTCTGTTACATCCCTGGAGAGGTTTCCCACATACCTGAAGGGGAAATAAGAGGGTTCTTTTTGTGAATGCTGTTAAACGTTTTCTCCCGGTAACGATGAGCTGTTACAGATAGTGATACTTATTCTGAAAAGCTGACGCACAGCCAGCTTACTTCGGGTGTTACCTCGTGGTTATTGATGGTGAGTTATTATTGTGACGGAATTTATATTAGCTTGACCGGTTTATGAACCGGCCCATCGTAATGGCTATCGCTAGACAGTGGTCGCCGTTTACGATTACAGATTACACACGTCTTAAATTTGAGTGTTTTTTAACCTTATATTTCCTATCCTGCCGTTAGTGAAACATTATATGTTTATTGTGTCTGGCAGTACAGCGGGTAACCAAATTAGCCACCGGTTCCCGACGATAACGATACCTTACGATACTGTTAAGACACCGAAAATTACTTACAGGGTTTTGGGGTGGCTTTCGTCGTCCATGGCCGATGCCGACAGTCACCAGTGCAGAAAACGTTAGTTACTAGCTAGTTAGCTAACGTTAACCGACTCCAGTGTACGCTGTCAACTACAACAACTAGCTAACTAGCTTAGAAGCTAGCTAACCGGGCGCTAGGGCATACGTCACGATGGGAGTTCAGTGAACGTGCGTGCGTGCGTGCGTGCGTACGTACGTACGTGTTGAAGAGACCCGGTGAGGTCAGGGTGAGGTAACAAAAAGCCAACATTTTACAGTTTCACCGGTGGAAATGATACATTTCTTAAGGACAGCTGTATATCTCGGAGTGACCAGTTAATTAATAACTAAAAATGTTACAAAAATATTTTCAGTACTTATTTTTGTCACATTTGGCTATGCCTGGAAGTAATGTGCATGAGAGACTTTTATTTTGAAGTGGAACGAAACGGTAGGCTTGTTTTAATTACTGGTGTTCGACGTTTCCCAATGGTTCAAACCCCGAGGACCTTTCTGGAATCTGAGCTCAGGTGTCAGCGTTAAGGCTACTGTGTGGGCACAGGTTGAATAATAAATTCGTGATTTGACGAACAAATTCTGTCTTAAAGCAGTGTTATTCTTACCAGACACACGGTGTATTAAAGTGTATTTAATGTTGGCCAATGTATCAAAAGGACAATAGATCAAATTAAGAACATGATCTAATCTACATTTTGAAATTTTGATTAGTCTATTCGTTATAAAAAAAAAACAGATAAACAATACATTAAATAAATACATATTATTAATTAAGTAATTATTTGTTAAACATAAAAAATGAATAACTGTTATTTACCTATTTAAAAATATGGTGAAAATAGGCCTAAACCGTCACGTCACCTCTCTCTTTCCCCTTGTCTTTTTCTACTGTCACCTATCAGCTAAAGGCAAAAATACAGCAATATCATCATCAATAAAGAAAAAGAATAAGAAAAGTGGGAAATGTATAAAATTGTATGTGGAAATAACTGAGCTGAATGAGAATGCTACATATATGCACAAAAATAGATTGCTGCGATACCCCTTTGGAGTATTAAAGAAAGCATGTGTGGGGGGCGCCAAAGACAGGAATTTTTTTTTTTATTTCCACAAAGTGGCTTGAACATGTATGTGGCAAGTGATTGTATTTTGATGTCATTTTATTAAAGTGCCAATACGTATGGTTTGTCCTGTGTCTTTATTAAATTATTAGAATCAAAAATTACATCCCCCTAGAAAAAAAAAAAAAAAAAAAAAAAAATCAAAATAAGAAATGTTTGTGTCATTAGTAAACAAAGACTGGGATTCAAGGGAGGGGCTGCAGTATACTGATTTAATCTGGCTAATTTATGATCCATTTGTATCTCCTATATTGTGTGGCTACAATGCAATAACCTATTTAAATCCCACAAACATTCCTATTGGAAAATATTTATGGAGCTCCTGTATGTGGGGATTTTGGAAGATGATGTTTATGCTTTTTACATTTATGAACCCCCGTTTACGTATTACACGTTTTGTTATTGCAATTTTTCTCACTGTATACCGGTGTCCGAAAAACATAGAGGTCAATTGTCTTCGACTGGAAGTCCAAACTGTGTTTAAGTATCTCTAAAAATCAACGTGGCGGTTTCAGACAGCCTCCAGACAAATGATGATTACTTTGATTTACAAGAATTCCCCTTATAACTTGAGGCTAAATTGGAGTAGTCCTGTGTTTAAGGAAGATCTGTCATTAGAGGTGTCACTGTGCCCACGCTGTATCACACCACCGTTATGTAATTGTATACCAAATCATAGCGAATCCAGACAGTTCCCCTGGACAAGATTTTTCATGTGGGAGTCTGAGTACATCTATCTGGGGAATCTTTTATCGTGAAAACCGCTTGGGATTCCCTTGTCTAATACGCAGAAAACGGTCCTCAAACTGGGGTCCAGGGCAGAAAGGGTCACTGGGCTCCAGGGAGTCCCAGCAACATTCGAGGGGAAGATTTCCCAGTCAGCAGGTGAGAACACGACTGTCACTTCCACCACAGCTGCGGCAATAATCCCCCTAAGTCGGGCTCCTTGGGGGAAAAAATAATGAAATGCTGAGCAGAGGTGTACTTTGTGTCTATGTTGGGGGGGTCTGCGACATAACAAGTTTGAGAGCCCATACCACCGTATCCAGCGCTGTCCGCCCCCGACATTAACCCTGCTATTTCGAGAAACTTCCAGCCCCTTTTTTCCACGTCACTTGAAGGAATCTTTAAAGCGTCCGTCGCCTGTATAAAATGTCTCAGTACTCGACAGCCAGCAACATGAACGGCATGAAGACTCAGTCACCGATCCCGACGATGGCAAATAACGACAACGACCCGCTCCCCCTCGGCTGGGAAGTAAAAATTGACCCTCAGACAGGATGGCCCTTCTTCGTGGATCACAACAACCGCACGACAACCTGGAATGACCCGAGACACGACACGAAAAAGGTAAAAGAGCGGCGGGATAAAGTTGGTCTGTCGACGTTGTCGGCTAACGGTCGTACAACTCTTCAACAGCCGTGTTTGTGCCTTGCAACGTTTGGCTAGGGTGCGTGTTTTGGTTTGGTACGCTCGTTGAGCAGCAAAAGCCTTGCGCGACATCGCTGGTACATATTAATCTTGTTGACTATAGGCCTTGTTTGGCACCGTCGCCTCCCCCTCACAGACAGCTCATAAGCCTATTATAACGGGTGATCAGCCCCGTAATGTTCCCGTGTCATGATCTAACACTATTATTACTCGATGACTCACCCTGCAGTATGTAAAGGCTACCACTGATGAGCTTCCAGTATTTTTAATAACGTGGCTTTCATGGTGGAAAACACTGCGACGTCCGGCTCATATTAAACTTTTTCCCTTACATGGATTGAGACTGGTCCAGTTCACTTTGGCCTGCGGGGTATACTGCGTGACAGAAGTGCTGGCTGCCCTGCCTTTCATATTCAGCTGTATTTAATACATGTTGTGAAAACAAAAACAGGTCTGCAGAGATAACCCGTGGGCTGAAGTGAGCCTCACAGGCTGCCAGTTGGTAATCTTTCGTCTCAGTGAGAGAGACACCGTTGTCCAAAGTTAGTGTCCCGACGAATCTGCTAGAAAGACACAGCTGTCAGGGGATAAAATTGGTGCAGTGGTGCTGGCCGTGTGCACTGTCCCATACAGAAATGGCAGAGGGCAAAGGGTCGTTCAGAGCTATTTCATAACTTTTGTCTTTGAGGGAAAATGCCACTCGCTTACATATGAATGCACTGCAGGCTTCTGTATTTGTTTTAATGGCTAGAGGCAAACTTTGATCACTTTTCAGATATACCATTGCCACAGTGCTGAACTATCAGTTGACCTGTTGCTTGTACCTCTCCATAGCTGTAAATGGCAAGTGTCTAGTTACTGGGTACACTTTGAAAATAATAATAACAAAAAGTTCTACTTAGACTAATAGAAATTTACAACACTATTCGTGATGTTTGTGACAACCGGGAATGTGTTGATAGTGCCAATGTTGCACTTTATGTTATATTGCGCTACTTCAATTCCCTGTGATATTGTAATTATTTGCCTGCAATAGTAAGTTCCCAATTGGGACTTACTTCTGATTCTTAGTATTGTATGTGTACAAATGTATTCTAGGATTATTCATGTTCTTTTTCGTAGGGCTAGACCACAATAGGTGTGGTCAAAGAAGACTGACACAAGGAAGGAATTCAGTTAACAGCCATAATTCATAAAAGGTTTTGGCAAAAATAATTCAAATATTAATTCTTTCTTCCTCATGAAATTTATCAAAAATCTATCAGGAAAAATAGTTCTCTCTCTCTGTATGACATAATGATGATTAGTTAAAAACATTTTGTGTGTGAGATAAGTCAGGAAATTCAGCCAAGTGAATGATTTCACTCTGATTGTGGAGCAAAATATCAAACACAGCAGTTGTCTGACTGGAAATGCACTACAGTCTCTGTTAATCAGAAGGTATTTTCATTTATCAAATACTCAAAGAGGTGATACTTTTGGCATGTCTCTGTGGAAATGTTACATTTTAACCTATAACCTTTGCAGTTATCTCAGGACTGAGTGCACTTTCCTATTAAAAACTCCTCCAGGTTTTGAAATCCATTTGCTACTCAAGAATTTTACCAGTGAAAATATTTATAACATCTAATTTATAACGTCTAATTTGTCTCAAAATAAGCAAATCACCTGGGGGTGATTCTTGACAATATTTAATAATAATTAATAATTGGCTTATGTTCAGTGATAATAATGTCAACCAAGTTTGTAGTGTTTACTACAGATCACTATACTCGCTAATAATATCTAATTACTATTTTTGTGGTTAAATAGTTGAATAACTTTAAAATAAGTAAAGGAACTGATATCAGTGTTGCCTAAAGTGTTGGTAATTAAAAGATCCTCTGGTTGCTTAGAATAGATTTATTTAGTTGCTTTCCTTTGCCTGAGCTTGTAATGTATAATATACTTGGTGGTGATTTCACATTTTAAATCATATACACTTTTGGCTGTGTTTCAGGTCAGAGAAGTGTCAGCAAATGGACCCAACATACCACCAGAACCAAGCCCTCAGGAGACTCAGAAGACCTTTGTGAGGGAGATGAAGCACCCTATTCTTCGCCCGGGTTATGTTCCCATCCCAGTTTTCCATGAGGGTGCAGAACTGAGGCAGCAGCAGCATCCATGTTATTCCTACATCCAGCCAACCACTGCACAGAACATCCGGACAGACGGGCGAACACCTTCCCCGACACCAGGGCTCCACTGCAGGCCTAGATCACCTTTACATGGGCCTTCAGACAGCTGCTCCAATGATCCTGTAAAGGTTGGCTCACCTGTTTCACAAACAGCAGAGGTAGGTCTTGGCTAGTTTCAAAAAAGAAAAAAAATGCTCATGTATGCCACTAAATACAGTATAATTTGTATGCAGAGTTTTCGAATTGGAAACAACTGACCAAATACTGAACGTTCACTGTTTAAATTGGATCTTTTATTTTTAAGGTTTATACTGCCCCGCATCACCAACCCCCACGGACCGGCAGCACTGGTCTTCAAGCAGGTTATATCCCTATCCCGGTGATCCATGAGGGTGGAGGAGGCCAAACACAAACACAGGCTCAGTTAAATCCCTCTGTGTACTCTCAGCGCGTCCCCTACTCAGAGCAGCAGCAGCCCTTCCATCGCCTTCAGACAGACGAGCGGCCTGGCTACTCTGCAGCAATGCAGCCTCCCCGGGAAAGGGCTTCTCCGATACTGTTTCCCCAGCATCGCGATGCTGCTTCTATTCACCTCCCACCTCATATAAGAAGCCAGTCACCTATTATAACGCAGGTGTTTGGAGAAAGACCACAGGTGATTTAACTTTTGTGTTTTCACTTGGATTTTTCTTGATGTCCAAAAATGTTCGATTTTCACGTCAGTATGTATTGACGTAGACTGTGACACTTCCTAATGACTTCTTTTTTAACTTCCAAGGCTCAGCAGCATGTTCTCACCAGAGACCCACCCCAGAAATTGGAGCAGGAACAACAAAGCACGCAGCAGAAACCCGAAAACACGCAGCTCCCCCAGCCCATGCAAACAGAAGCTGACATCCAAAAGCCTCAACAACCTCAACACTTCCAACAGCCTCCACCTCAGCAGCCTCAGCAGTTCCAGCAGCCTCAGCAGTTCCAGCAGCCTCAGCAGTACCAGCAGCCTCAGCCTCAGCAGTACCAGCAGCCTCAGCAGTACCAGCAGCCACAGCAGTTCCAGCAGCCACAGCAGTACCAGCAGCCACTGCAGTTCCAGCCGGCACCACCTCAGACGTCTCCTCAGCCTCAGCAGCATGAACAGTTAATGCACTCGCAGCAACAGTTCCAGCTTCCCCAGAAACCAGAGCAACCACAGCAACATACGGCAGATATCACAGTTCAAATACCTCCAAAACCAGAAGCCCAGGACATGACAGGTGTTTCCCCAGAGGTCCAGTCTGTAAAGGTAGAGGCTGAGCAGGCTGCTCAATGCCCAATCCACCCAGGCTTGGCTAAGGTACAGCAGATAGTCGAACGGGTTGCTAAACTGGAGCAGGAGGTGAAATGGTTTGATGGAAAGAAGAATGATAAGAAGTACTTGTTACTTGAGGAATTGCTGACCAAAGAGCTCTTAGCACTGGACTCGGTTGACCCAGAGGGTCGTGCAGATGTACGGCAGGCAAGACGGGATGGAGTCCGTCGTGTTCAGACCATACTGGAAGAACTGGAGCAACTGGAGGAGCAGCCGTCCAAGCCTGCCAGCGACACCGCAATGGAGGGAGACAACCTGACCCAGAAAGGAGAACCCGGCGTGATCACCGAGGAGAATGTTGAGATGGCAAATGAGATATCATAATGACTGCACACTTCATAATCAAGAGGAGAGAAAGATTTACCTGCTGTATATTTGATAGTGAACAAGTCTGCCCCGGCTAACTCTCCTCCTCCTCTATCCACAGCATTTGTCGAAGTTGCATGTATTAACAGTGTTGGTATTTCCTGCCATTCAGCACATAATTGATGGTATCTCAGTGCAGTCATGTTTTTCAAGCCGATGTTGTTGCCTTCTATGTTGTGCCAATGTCTTCATAATAAGACAGCTGTCATGATCAAGGTGTTGACAACAATTTCTAGTCAAATTAAAGTTTGAATAAGAGGCCTTTATCAATAAATGGAAGAAAACTAGAGCTATTTTCTTAAATATGTTATGTATAGTTGCCTTTTGTCTTGATCAAATATTGTATGGAGCTTTTCTTAATCCAGTCAGCTCGTCAGTTAGTACATAAGTACAAACATTGGGCTTTAAAGCAGAACTCACAGCAAATCTCAGTCAACAGAAAAGCATTTTCCCCTTTATGGCCACAAAAACCATGTTGGAGCTGCTTTGTCACAGAACACAGTGAATATGTTTATTAGATGCTGCTTTTTGGTGCATTACTGATTTTGCCATCTTTGCACTTTGCTATCTTGGAAATGTATCATGCTGAAGGTTCAGCAGCACTTCATTTGAAATATATCAGCTACACAAGTTTTGATTGATGTGTTTGAGTGTTTGTATGTGCAATGGTTTACTTGTTATTTCAAAACATTATATCAGTATTTATATCATTATATAGTATTTTGGTACATTTATGAATGTGTAATAACAAATGGAGGTGGAGATGGTGTATCTTACTTGAGATGTGAGACAATCAGCACTCAGTGCCAATTAGGAATCACAGTTTAAGATTGTCAGAATGTCCTTGTATAACTACCAAAGCCACAGTCTGTAATAACACTAACACAAAAATGGCCTGAAAGCCTTAAAAATGCCAACTGTGAGAAAATGCCCAATTCATAAACAGATGAAGAAACTTCAATCTGTCATTTACAATTTTTCAAAGTTACTTGTCTGATTACTCTCATTGTTTGTGTCGTAATTTATCACTGTAATACGATCATAAGCCATCTGTAAGGTAGGGTCACTACCTAACAGAACTTTGAAAATTATGGATTGTGGCTTAGTGTTGATCACAGTTTATGAGTAGCAGGCTGATGCATTGTTGAAAGCAAGTCAATCTTGTTGGTATGGTTGAAAATAAAATGTATTTGACATGGAGTTTGCCTAATATTTGGGTTCCCATATTTTCTGCAAAGTCTTGAAACTAATTTATTTATTTTTTATTATTATAGCCCGGTAGTATTCTATTTTCTACCTATTCTGAGTTACTATTGGCTCTTTATTATTTTTATGGCTTCAACTAACAATTATTTTTTGTTTTTTATTAATCTAGTGATTATTTTTTCTAGAAATTGTCAGAAAACAGTGAAAAATACTTATCACAATTTACTAAAGCCCAAGGTGTTGCCATCAATTTATTGTTTGGTCTAACAAACAATTGCAAACCTAGAGATATTTGGATTAAGATCACATGAGACAAATAAAAGCAGAAGACCACAGAATTTTGAAGTTGGATCTAGGGTGTGCTTGATGTATTTGCTTGAAAAATGACTTAACAAAAAAAGTTGCTCCCCGTTTGGCTGCAAAGATGTGTCCCAGACCCAGTCAGTGCAGCAGTGTTAAATCTGATTTAGTTTTCCCCTTAAGTGCTTTCAATGGTAAGATTAACAGTCATGACTCTGTCTGAGGTCAGCTGCTCTCTGCCTTTTCCCGCAGGGCCCCACTGAGTCATAACTGACAACATGTTTGTGCACTTATTCCTACGTGGGTGGGGACACAAGTGGTGGGTTTTGTTCTTTTTTAAATACAAATGACCCTAACCTGTAATATCAGAGTAGGGATTAAATTATTTTTTGTTTGATGATTGTTTTATGAATAATCCCCAAATCTAAAAAAGAAAGAAAAAAAAAAAAACATCCCTCAGATTCAACTTGCATCACTGAACCTTGCTGTCACTGAAGAAGAAGTGCTGTAGCTGTGGGGTTGGGCTTTCCCTGAAGTGTAAGTATCACGTTATTTTAAGAAAAAGGGACACATAAATAAAGGTAATAAAATAGCTGGGAAAAGCCAATAAAATGAAGGCTCACATTCTCGATTCTGAGGAATTTTGACTTTTACCAGAATGGGTAGTTCAGTTATTACGGTAAGGTTTCTGCATCATATTATCACCACATAGTTAATAATTAGTCTGATCCTTCAGCAAATAGTTTGGCATGATGCTTTTTATGTACACTACCTGCACACCGGTGATGACGGCTCAGTCACAGATCACGTGTTATTGTTTAGAGCAGGAAACTGTCGGTTGGGTCTTGAACGCCGCACATCAGCTGGTGCCCGGGACACTTTCTCACTCATTGATGTGTACTCGCCTTCGCTCTGTCCATCATGCGTGTGGGAAGGGACGCCTCTCCAGAGGAAAGGGAATTTGATTACCAACATGCATAATTGTGGAATAAACAAATCCGACACAGATCCAGCTGCCGCTGCCGCTGCCGCTAGCTCGCTAGGTAGCTAGCCACCGTAGCTCAGCAGCCCGTGGGAAAAGAGCTAACCGTGGCTACCTACAGTTAACCTCCAAGACGTGGGAGTTGATCATTACTATTACCTGGCTGCCAAGCCAGCTAGTTGCTTATTTTTGTGTAACGTAAAGGGACAAAATGGAACTGTTCCAAGCCAAAGACGATTACATTCTCCAAAGCGGGGACCGTGCTCTGTGGTACAGCCGAAAAGATGGGACCATGACCGTCAGACCTGGTACGTACGTTACTGGATGACAGCTTTCTCTGCTGTAGCCGGCCATTTACCCGAAACTAACATTTAGCATTATTACCCATTAGACTGAAATAAAAGCCATGTATTTCCTGGCCTGTCTGGAATGTACGAACGTCATTTTACTAATGGCTTTGTCACCATGTATCTAAATCACCCCAACGGGTTTGTCTAATATCTCCCTCGTAACTGTCACTCGTTCACCCCCGTAAAGAACCTTATCGTTGTCATTTAGCTGCTCTAACTTATCCACCCATCCACTATCCTGTGCTAAACAAAACAAACTTTTTTTTGGCGAAGAAGGGATAGAAATTGCTGGATGCGCCATTCCTAAATCTTGAAATCATCGTCCTAGCTTTTATTCCGGGTGTGCCAACACCCCAAGCGGACTCCAAAGTTCCTTGCTTTGCTTCTTATGTTACACGCTGGAGGTTAAGTTTGACCCTTCAGTTCTTCTTTAGATCAAACAGACATAGTACATGACCGTAAAACGGTAAAAAATAGCCATGTGCTTTACTTATGACAGCTTAACAGATGTACTATTTCTAATCCGGCGAGTTACTAGACAACTGTGACACCGTTCTGATGTGAAAAGGCATTAATGCACAGTCAGTGCAGGTCCGAACCGGCACGTTATGTGTTACTGAGGTCTGTGAAGCAGCTCCTGGCATTACACCTCGGTCACATTGCAGAAGCGAGTACCGCTGCTGCTCCGACAAAGACTCGGTCTTACTTTCCTGGTAAATGAAATACAGCGGGCCGTGGGGTTCGCATATCCCCAGTAAAAGTGAAAGAACTGTGAAACTAAAAGAAGAGTTTTCGGCGAGTCCCCCAAAAGGCTGTACGCCTTATCCTCTCTGTTAGTCGAGGTCGGACGGCTGAGCAGCCCTCCCGACCAGGTTTTTAGTTGCACCACTGTTTCATTATTTAATTGGAAAAAGGGTTTCCACTTCCAACTGGGGTTCCACCCCTCTGTCGAGCACCCGTGATATTACTCTTTCTGAGTGAAGTTGTGGTATTACTTTTGCTTTTTTCTGCGAGGCTTTCTTGGTGGGGCCCCTCACAGCCGGTTCCCCTGTACACGAAATTCTCTTGCCAGTGGAACAGGAAGAATCATTGTCTAAGGCTGCCTACAGTTGATGTCCTCCACCCTTGGCCACACCCTTCACATTTTTCCAATTTTCTCCACTATGATGTTTAATCCACCTCCGATGCTAAGCTTTCCGGTTTTCCTTTTTGTCATTGAGTCTGTGCATTGCCATAACTAACTTCAAACTTGGCCTGATGTTCAACTATGTTAGTAAATGGAGAGAGGCCAGTTTTTTCTTCAATCAAATTATACTCTCTTCAGTGAAATGTAGTTTTCATATAAATGTGGCATGACAGACCTACAACACTAATACAGATTTAGTTAGCTCCTTCTGTCTATGGGTTATTACTGCATTTACCCAAACTACAATTTCTAGACCAGGTCTTCGTGTCTTTGAGGTAGTGTTTCAATGGTATTAAAAATAAGTTTGAGAGTGGTAAGAGGAAATCAGGAGAGAGATAGCTCGAGGCCTCAGTTAGCAGAGGGGCCTATGTGGCCCTGTACTTACAAATGCGTAATATTTTTCTTCTCATATCTTGCTGAGCTGTCTTGCCACACCACTGTTCTGATGTTTCATCTCCGTGTTTTTATTTCAGCAACAGACCTGTTGTTGGCTTGGAATCCAGTGTGTTTGGGTTTGGTGGAAGGTCTCATTGGAAAGATACAGCTTCACACAGGTAAGCGGAGAATGAAAAAACCTTCTTGCCAGTATTTTCCATCCGTGTGCACTGTACACTTGATTTACCAAATCATCCGGTGCTTAGTATGTTTCTTACTCACAAGGAAAGGTGTGAAAAAATGTGCAAAGTACTTTGAAATGCGTATGGTCAGTTGAAGAGGAGTGAGCTGATGGTGATGATTCAGTTCATGATAAATCTGGTTTTGTTTATTGCATCTCTCTGTGGGCCTCGGGGTAGGACATTTGGTATTATACCCTTCACAAGAAAATATATGAACAAAATGTAATATTCTGGCAAATTAGATAGATTAACATGATATAAATATTTATTGACCAGATGTCTTGTGTTGCCTTATTAAAAAAATCTCTAGTTAATTCCTGGTGTGCAGCTGCTTTCGTCACACCTTTCACAATGGAAGGAATTCTGCACCCGTGACGCAGCTCCCGCTTCTTCTTTCTCCTCTTGGCAGATCTTCCTCTCGGCCTCATATTAATCCGCCAGAAAGCACTGGTGGGCCATTTACCAGGCAACCACAAAGTCTACAAGATCACCAAGATAGCTGTCATTCCTCTGTCTGACGAAGAGCCTCAGGAGCTTGAGCTGGAGGTGTGTATACTAATACTGTACATACGACATGAGAAGCAGTGTTCATGTAGTTGTCTTTTAATTCAGCCCCCCTTGACAGTCATTATAACAGTACTTGTGAGAATCCTAAATTGTTTTTTATGTACCCAAGAATAGCCTGTATGCGTCAGCGTATGTTTCATTCTGAAGATGAGCCGACAGTGGGGCAAAATGAGATGTAGTTGTTATTTTTTTATTGTATCAAAAGATCTGTTTTATTTCCACACGCACACTTAGAGTGAAAATCAAGTGCAGGCGTAAAATCGATGTGTTAGATCTCAGAGGAAGTTGACTGTTGCTAAGATTTCAGTCTTTCAGGGGAGCTTCATGGATGGTGAGACAGAATATTTTCAAGTGAGTAAATACAGAGGAGGATGGTTGTTCCTGGATCGGCTTTTAGACTCCATCCTGTTATACGTTGTCTGTGTACTGCAGAATGATCATTCCACCCATTTTGTGCCTAAAAATCCCATAGATGAGTGTAGCTGTGAGATTGTTTACTCCGTTAGTGTAGGAAGATGACAACTGTATTGAATACAGTATTGTTGTAGCTTTTAGCTGTATGTAGTGGGTAGAATCAAACTTCTTTATTTTTTTGTAGCGTACTAGTATCCCAATTGCGAATCTCACAGATTTTTTACAAGACGGTTTGGTTTTGAGAAATTCAAGTTGGTACCAAACTCAGTTACAACATCAACATCAAACTGACCTTTTTTAAAATAAAAAAAAAGTTTCTAAATAACACTATCATGTTGATAATATCTGTGTATCTGCATAAATGTGACAGAAAATCCTCTTTTTCAGCTGTGCAAGAAGCATCACTTTGGAATCGACAAACCAGAGAAAGTGGCCCAGTCTCCCGATGAGTCAAAGTTTTTGATGAAAACTTTTAGTCAGATCAAATCTAATGTGGCTGTTCCCATCAAGAAAAAGGTATTTTTGTGTTATACGCTTTATAAAAATCTGTTCTGTCATCTTCAAAACCACACTTTCCTGTCTTTTCCACTTTTCAAGGCTTTGAGGTTCACGCAGGATTTTGCTTTCTTTGCTTTGCCAACTTACCGCTCTTTTCTATCCGCCCGCCCAATCCAGTATTCCCCTGCCTTCCAGGTCAAGGAAAACAAAGAGAAGGAGCGGTTGGAGAGGCGGCTGCTGGATGAGCTGTACAAGATATTCATGGACTCTGACTCCTTCTACTACAGCATGACCTATGACCTGACAAACAGTGTGCAGCGTCAAGGAGACTCTGATAAGACCAGCTTACCCCTATGGAAACAGGTTTGGAGAGAAATGATAGCATAAAGTTGGAATCAGTTGCCCTTTTTTTTTTTTTTTTTTTTTTTTTTTTTTTACATATGTGTATTGCAAAAACTCCTTACGTTTGACTGATTATAGTTTTTAATCTCTGTGGAAGGTGGATGACCGTTTCTTCTGGAATAAACACATGATCCAAGACCTTATTGACCTTCAGGTAACTGATTCTTCCACACAGAAATACAGACTGGTGCTTTACTATTGTTTTTCTATTTTTAGAATTGAATAAATCGAACTGAATAAATGCCCAGATTTGATTCTTTGCCAATTGCTGACACAGTCATAGTATTTTTCTTTACAATTGTCAGCTCAAAGAGTGTAGCTGGCCCTGCTGTGAAAGCGGGGCAGTTATAAGTGCTGATAATTACCAGAGCTTTTTCAGAAGAGTATGAAAATGCTCAGTGAATAGAAGGGATAACGGCTCTGAGTTAAGCAGGATTATCTACTTTGGATACTTGGTGGATGGAAAGTGTTTCCTTATCAGCCTGGCAAACAGCATTTTAATCTTCTCGTCCTGCTGCAGGTCCCGGAGGTTGACTTCTGGGTGATACCAATCATCCAGGGGTTTGTACAAGTGGAGGAACTGGTGGTGAACTACAACGAGGCATCCGATGAGGAGAGGAGCAGCCCCGAGACCCCACCACAGGAGGTCACCTGCGTCGATGACATCCATCCTCGCTTCACGGTGGCTCTGATCTCCAGACGTAGCCGCCACCGCGCAGGTAGAGCAACAAGTTCTGTCAGCTTGGCCTAGAGGAAAGTCATGCTTGAACTCTGATTCAGCCCAAATATGTCAGTTATGTTTTGCAATTAGGCCTGATTGTTACCCCACATACAAAAAGGATTCCTTACACAAAAAGCTTGGCATAACTTGGTAGACAATAAAGTTTTGATCTGTGATATAAATAATCTGAATGTTGATGATTTCTCTTTGCCCAAAGGGATGCGGTACAAACGCAGAGGAGTGGATACTGATGGTCATGTGGCTAATTATGTAGAGACAGAGCAGTTGATCCATGTGCACAGCCACACTCTTTCCTTTGTGCAGACTCGTGGCTCTGTGCCTGTCTTCTGGAGCCAGGCGGGGTACCGCTACAACCCCCGGCCACGCTTAGAGAAAGGTCAGTACAACTACATTACTTGCAGACAGTCCTACAGAGAGGGCTTTTCATAGGCCTTGTTTGAGTATTATGGGCCTTGCACTTACATTTTTTTTTTTTTTTTTATAGTTGTACCTTAAAATAGACATTTCATTCTGTAACAAATGTTCTCTTCCTTGTTTTACTCATCAGTCCAGTGTATTTGAGCGACGGCTGGCATATCAGCCAAATGCACTGTAGTTATCTTGTCAGTCATTGGTCCTCGCTCTACTTGTCTGTAGTGTGTTTTTTATTTTTGACTGGGTCTTGGGTGAATTGTAGGTTGGATATGAGGAATTTGCTGTATCTTCATGTGAATTAAAAGGTGTGATTGGCTCCTTGGCCTCTTATTGGCTGGCATAGGAGTCAGCACTTCTTTCTTCAAAGTTACAATGATGTAAAAGCTTGCAAACTGGATCTCTTGATGAGCGAAATCATGTGCATTTTTTTCCCTAATGTTTCAGGAGAGAAGGAGACCATGTCTTACTTTGCAGCTCACTTTGAAGAACAGCTTAAACTCTACAAGAAGCAGGTGAGCCTCACTTCCCCATGTGTATTCTTGGCTTGGCATATATATATTGACTACAGGCACGCATCAGTCTTTTGTTAGGATTGTTATTTTAAACTTATCACCACTGCGCTTATGCTGCCACTAGCAACTGCATATAATTTGAATGTTCTGACAGAGGTTCTAGTATGTGAACTAGAGCATCTTTGACTATACTTAGTAACAATTATAAATTAGTTTGAAAATATATTTAGTCAGACTTTTAAAAATGTGTTTACAATAGTGTTGCTGTTAAGGTATCGAAATGCAGCTGGTATGTAGCAGTCATATTATATAAGCTTCTGAAAAACTAAACAATTTGCCTTTAAACGATTGTGAACTTAAACTTTGTCAACCTTGTCCATGTGACAAGGTGCCATTAAAAGTTCAATTCATTTGTCTGCCCTCTGACATTTAGCATCTCAGTGTGTTTCTGCAGGAATGTCTTAGAGGGGCACACAGTACGTGTTATCAAAAAGGCAAAATGACAGCGCACTTTCTTTACCTCTGCAGGTCATCATTAACTTAGTGGATCAAAGTGGACGAGAGAAGCTAATTGGCGACGCATATCTGAAGCAAGTCCTGCTTTACAACAACCCAAACCTCACATATGTTTCATTTGACTTCCATGAGCACTGGTAGGAAAAAACACTTTCCTCAGTAGTGAAACTTCTACTACTATGAATGTACTGATAAAAATCTGTTTTATGCCACTGGGCATTTACTTCCCCTATATGTTTCTTACATCCTGTTTCTCAGCCGAGGTATGAAGTTTGAGAACGTACAAATACTGACAGATGCAATTTCCGATATCATCACTGACATGAAGTGGGCCTGGTAAGTGTCATGTCAACGTTTTTGTCCTATTTTGTAGGGAAATGCTGATAACATGAACACTGTAAGATAGAAAACCACAATAAATTTTCCTGATGATCTGAAATAGGCCGAAAGTCGTAATCCCATGAATCTATGCCATTCCGAATGTACCTTCCTCTATCAGGGTGGACCAAGCAGGAGTCATCTGCAAGCAGGAGGGAATCTTCAAAGTCAACTGTATGGACTGTCTTGACAGGACCAATGTGGTTCAGGCTGCTATCGCTCGGGTAGTGATGGAACAACAGGTGAGAGGTTTTCGTTGTCTGGACCCTGATAAAGAAACATAAACATAACATAAATTTCTCACAACACATACACACGCATGCTCTGCCTCATACTGTAGCTCCTGCTTTCTAAAGATAATTTACTATTTCCTGTACCAATGTTTTTTGTTTTGTTTTTTTAGACTAAAAGTTTCGCTGTTCCTTCTTCAAATTCATGTACAGATGAATACATTTAACTGCTCAGACTCTCTGATGCCCATTAAATTAAACTTCATTCTCCCGGTAGCCCATGAAGTATGTAAGGAATTGCAATAATAATTTTGGAAAAATATACATTTAACAACATTGCTGTTAATAAATGTGTTTTTTTTTAAAAAGAAGTTATATTTTAGAAATAATACTAATATTGTTAATATAGAATCATCAACATCATCATCATGTTGTTGATGTGTTTTATTTGACTATTTCTAAAGCGGGGATTACAAAGTGCTCTAAAAAGCTGTACGTGTGATTCATCAGATTGACGTGGCAACATGAATTCTTGTCTCTGCCATTTTGTAGGCAGTGATTTTTGTGTTTGTGAACAGGATTACTGACATCTGCAGATATTTGCTCATCAGACCATACACACAGATGTTTGTACAGAACTGAACAACAAAGTCAGAAGACTAGCGTCTTAGTCCAAATCTTTTCAGCTTTCTAGAAATCCAGCAATTCTGCCATATTCATCATGGATTACATTTAATCAGCAAATACAAGTGTAAATTGAGTAGTTCATAAAAGTGGGTATAGACTGAACTTTTTCCACTGATGCACTTACTGTGAATTGAGAGATAGACATCACAATGTACTCACAGTTCAAACAGTATGCCCAAGGATAAAAATTCTCTCTTCTTCCTGCAGCTGAAGAAACTGGGTGTGATGCCTCCAGAGCAGCCTCTCCCTCTCAAGTGCTACAGGATTTATCAGATTATGTGGGCCAACAATGGAGACACCATCAGCAGACAGTACGCAGGCACAGCAGCGCTCAAGGTAACATCATTGTCTTTGCCGTGTGACATTTTCTTTTGACACAGTCAGTTGTTTAGAGGATAGCCTGCTGAGACATATGCTTTCTCTATCAGTAGGACTCACAGATCAACAGAGTTTATAGTATTTCAGTAAACGAAACACACCAGAATGACAAATATGGACCGAGCTTTTTGGACTCTTGAGATTACAGAGGGTCACAAGTTATAAGTATGTCAAAAGATATGTTTAACAGACACCTTTTGATCTGTTTTAGGGAGATTTCACCAGAACGGGGGAGAGGAAACTGGCTGGTGTGATGAAGGATGGCGTGAACTCGGCCAACCGCTACTATCTAAACCGTTTTAGGGATGCTTACAGACAAGCAGTCATTGGTATGGAAAAACAGAAAGATATTATAGCAGCTCTATATGTGTATTTGTACCCAGGTTGTCCTAAAATCAGTCCTTGATTGACCCCTCTGAATCCTCTGCCTCTCCTCGCAGACCTAATGATGGGCCTGCCAGTGACTGAGGACCTCTACTCCATCTTCAGTAAAGAGAAGGAGCATGAAGAGAAAGAAAAAGAGAGCCAAAGAGGAGCTCAGGAGCAGGTCAGCCTCCTGCTTCAGACGTACATGCAGCTTTTGCTGCCAGATGATGAGAACTTTCACGGTGGATGGGCCCTCATCAGTTGTGACATGAGGTTAGTGGCCAGCTGTCTCGTCTAAATTTTGGACTCCAGCTTTGCTATCTGCTGACTCCAATTAGCTTTTGTTAATGTCAGTTGCTGAGGGGTTCACATACTTTTTCCAGCCTACACTTTGAATGTTTGAATGATGTATTCAGTATGAACGAGAACAATGCAATGATTTGTGTGTTAAAATTGATTGTGTTTGTTAATACTTGTAACTCAGATGAAGATCTGACCATATTTTAAGAAACATTTATATGTACATGCAGATAGTTCCAAAGGTCAATTACTTTTTCATGCAACTGTAGATGATGAGCAACTTTGGTATTATTTAGACTAAGTTTTCAGTAGTTTCTGAGGTGCTCTTTTCTTGATACTGTTGTATTACTTCGCACCAGCCTCACTGATGCAACCAACAAAGATGTGGATGTGCTGCTCCTTCTGTCTGACAAAGCATACTACATTGCATAGTAAGTCTGACTTTAAATTTGTCAAAATGTTTCTTTAAAAAATCGTTCTTATGGATTCACTTATGTTTGCGTATATTTCCTCGTAGCTACGATGAAGAAGCAGATAAAGTCAATCAATACCAGCGCCTCAATTTAGAGGGTTTGGAAAAGATCGAAATTGGTAAGAAGTTGGACTCAAAGGAGAAGTGAAGGTTCTTGTACACTCACTGAGTCACCTAACACTTCCCTAAAGTGTGCTTAACAGTTTCTCAGTAACCTTTTAGCAAAATCTCCGTTGACTATGATTCATCCAAGGAAAGCACATTGCTAAAAATGGAAGTTATAAGTTGTTTTTGCTTTTTCAGGTCCAGAGCCTACTCTGTTTGGGAAGCCAAAGTTCTGCTGTATGCGTTTGCATTACAGGAATGAAGAGACGAGTGGATACTTTCACACGCTGAGAGCAGTAACACGTAATCCTGAAGATGATGGAAAAGGTAGGATGTGATATACTTCTTTAAAGACCTTAAAGGCTGGAAAAAGAAACTTTTAAATCATAAACTCTGCATATACATCTTGAGAGTTACATTGTGACATATTTCAGATACATTGCAATGCATAGCTGAGATGCTTCGCATAACAAAACAGGCCACAGGGTTGGACCTGCTTGTGGTTGAAAAGAAGCTGGAGAGGTGAGTAGTTTGTCATTATTGCGATAATTAGCATTCATCTCTCTCTCTTACACATGATTTAATATAATGAAGAGAGAACAGTTTTAACAGTTTTAACAATTACAAGGGCTGTTTCTTGCGTACTTACAGCGTTTGTATCTGTGTTCCAGGCGACAGAGTAGACCTCACGAGGATATAATGGGGATCCAGAACAAACCTGCTGATCAGATCCAGGGTAGCTCCGGTTTGGCGCAAGGCAAAAGTTTCCTCCTGAACAAATTCTCCTCTCTCAATCAGAAAGTTAAACAGACCAAGACAAATGTAAACATTGGCCCCTTCAAGCCCCTGGGGAAGCTGGGCAACTTCTCTAAGCCTGATGTAAAAGTCAATTTCCTGAAACCAACTATGCATGTCAACCTGTGGAAGTCAGACAGCAGCTTGGAGACATCAGATAACAACCCTGGCACAGGACCCTTGAAAGACAATTGCGACGAGCACTCTGAAATCTCAGACGACTCGGATTCCTATAATTCTGACCCAGAGCACCCGTGTTCTGGTTCTTTAGAAAACGTGGACTATGTGCTGCCCAGCTGTGGCATTGTAGCATCAAACCCACGACTGGGCAGCCGCTCCCAGTCCATTGGTAGCGTGGAGCTAAATATCCCCTCTGTTATCCGGGTCACTGGCTGTGACGGAACGCAGGAAATCTCCTCTCAAGTCAACGATGACAAGTCTCCAGGTGCCGCCTCGGTGGCCGAGGAAGCCATTCTGATTGACTTTGGTACTCCCATTGATGCCTACTGCCACCAGTTTGTCCAGGATGCCCAGACCAAACCTGTTGAAGTGTTTGGAGAGCACCCGCCAGCTCCTGTACCTCCACTCAACCCTGTGGTGCCTGTCCAGAGTAAGACCCCAGCAGACTCAGACAAGCAGCCAAGCTCTGAGCCACAGCATCAGCAGGAAGAGCCCCAGCTCCCCAGGCCATCCCAACTAGACGTCCAGTCCACTACCTCCGGTTCCAACCTCCTCACCGTCCAGAAGCCCAGCTCTGCGGTCTCAGGAGGCTCTCAAAGGAGTCTGTCTTCACAGATGGAGGGCAGCCTCGGCCCTTCACCTGCTGACAGCAACGGCAGCCGAGTGGTGTCCCCCTTTGCCAAGATCAAGAGCTCCATGGTCCAGGTGGCCAGCTTTACCCAGGCGGGACTCACCCAGGGCATCAACTTTGCTGTGGCAAAGGTACAGAAGAGCCCCGAGCCAGATACTGTCAACGAGGCCCAAGAGAGCGAGCTGAAGGCAATGTTTACACAGTGCCAGACCAGGATCATTCAGATCTAGTGCTTTCCTTGTAGCAGCACGTGTTGAAACTTCCTGTATGGTAGCAGTAGCAAAAGCTTAAACATAGTGTCACTACTTGGCCAAGAAATGCGCTCTTGAATTTGCCCTTTCGTTAACCTTGCCCAAATCTAATTATGACTCTTGTACAGAATTTACAAATATATACTTAAGCCCCACACGACAGTGACCATGTTTACATGCACATAATTATGGATTCCCTTACTCTGGAGAGAGCACTGATTGTCTGGTCCAGTCTTTTGATATAAGGGACGTTTAGCTCTCGTCCCTTTCACCATGCGATCTTACACACTTATTGATGACAGTGTTTTGCCCTGTCTTTTATTTGTCGATAATCTATAGCTGTCATCTATATATTCCTTCCCCATGGAAATTCCGATAATGGCGTTAACATGACATTTCTGATGTAAATGTCTCAGAGTACCAGTACATAGTACCTAGGCTGAGTATAAAAATTGCATATGGTGAATGTTTAGTATTTGGGGAATCTGTTATAATTCCCACGTGTCAGTGAAAACTTTATGCAGTAAAATGTTATTGAAATGATTGTATGTACGTCTAAATCCTAAATCAATCCAGAAATCCTGGTCTATAATTACAGTTTTCTTATTGAATTCCAAAGATATCCTTATTATGATTACCTTAAGAGACAAGAGATAAGAATATGTTTAGGTTTTTAAGACATTTTAAACTTGTACTTCCAGAGTGGTATGGATGGTACTTTTGTGCCTGTAAACATGTCACTGTCCTTGCTCTGAAAAGTTATTTAATTACCCACCGTTGCTTGCATATGAGGTTAACGGTACCAACTGATTTTAACAAGGCAGGTAAACACGAGCCGCATGGTGAAAGGCCAACTCTGACTCTGTCATGCACTGTAAGTCATCCTATATGTGCAGGTCACTTACCGGCATTTGTGATATAGACCTCGTAACAGCCTTCAATTTGTAACAGTTGTTGTAGAATCCAACCATATATCTCGTGATTCCCAAAGGACAGTTCTGTGTCAACTATTACCCTTTGTATAGCTCTCAGAAACTAGCCAGGCGACATACTGTACGTAATTATCCAATGTAATATCAATGTTATCAAGTGTAACTTAGAAGATATACCGTTATAGAAATTATGACTACACAAGACCTTAGTAAGAGTATCCTGGTCGTTGATATGTACAGTGAGTATTGTATGTTTAACTGTTCCCTGAGTAGAACCTTCCCTTAAGCTTTTTGTATTGATGGTAGGGTGGCAGCTTAATATGTTCAAAGAGGTATGAGCATTATATTTTGAAAAGAACGCCCAGTACTGTCATTGCTAACCATGAGTAGCCAGAAAACTGCTGGTTGGAGTATTGAAAGAACTCCTCTGCTAGTGGTTGTACTGCTTCATCATGAGGGTTTGTTTGAACTGGGTCCTCAGCCAGCGTTGTAGATTGACGTTGCATGACTAAGACAGGAGAGTAGCATATAGTAGGTATATATGCAATTCCACCCACCCAGTTATTAGAGACACTGACGCTTTATGCACTCCCCAAACTGAAAGCATATTTGCCTTAACAGGGAATTGAAGTGGGATTATGTATATCAGGTATTTATGGCAAAATCTACCTTTTTAAGTCCGTTCTTACATGTTACATTTGGTGTACTGTATAAAAGAATATGTTCAGGGTTACTGTATGTCGTCACGCTTAATCTTGGGATATTTCATCTACTGGCACATAACATTCTCCCTGGAAATGAGCAGGTTTAAGAGATGTAAACAGTGTGTATGTCCTGTACAGTATGTATGAGTTTGTGTGTTTGAGTATCCCTGCTGCTGCTGGTGTTCAGGATTGCTCGCCTTAGAGCCCTAGTGATATTTATGTGCTGCGGACCTGTAAACATTGTTGAATTGTACGTGTTTTTTCGTTAACCTCAGGAACTGAGGTTTTGCCTTATTGGGCACCCGTTGTACTTTATAGCTGTTGTCATCCGGCGAAAATCTCCTACAGGACCTTGTTTCTCCAGAAGAAATTATAATGAACCAAGGCCACCTCATCCCACTGTTGCATATATTGGTGTCTGTTTCTCTTAAATAATTAGTTTTGCTTCGAGCTGAAATATCCCAAGATAAACGGTCAGGCGTTTCATATTTTGCTATTTTTGCCTGTTTTCTGCATTTAGCTTGCACACCAGCAGATAAGATGTGGGATACTTGTATATTTTATCTGACTAAAATTGTATTAAGTGAGACCGTAGCCTTGGCTGCTTTGTGGGTGCTAGATTATATAGTAAGTGAACCTGCTGATAGCGTGTGGTGCTGCCAAAGCTTGAAGGTAACAGCTGTAATGCAAAGTTTTAATGCAGAGGGTAAAAGGCGTTTTTTTGTTGTTTTTTTTTAAACTAACTTTTGGATTGCAAAACACTGGAGCAGTTCTCAAGCAAAGCAGAAACTTATTCTGTCCTAAACTGGCTGTATCAAGGTAAAAGGAACAGTAATCTTCAACATTCCTGATAGAGACTACAATGCTAGAGTGCTGGTGTCTGTTTTTTTTATATGCAAAAGCTGACATAGTTAGATTTAAGCCTTTATTTGCTCGGTGGGATTTTTTTTTCTCTCTACCCTTTGTTTTTACACCAAGTGCTTTTGCAACCACCTCTTCATTTGTCTGTGGTTGTCCTCTCCTCCATTAGGACCCCAGACCGTGACAAGTTATCATGTGACTAGAGGTCTTAAAGCATTTGATTTGCACTGTTCAAGTACATTTTCTAGCATTAGCACCGTTTCATCTGAATGTCTGTGGTCATGTCTCTCCTCCTTACCAACTGACTGTTGTTATTGTTTTCCACAGTGTACTGAGATTGTATTGTATATTAAAGTATCCTATTTATTCTTATCCTTTTCAGGTGCGTTACTTGATAACAAAGTGCACTGTACACTCTTTGTTTAGGAAGATATTCCATTGGAATAAAAAGTATGTGAGTGAATGAGTTTTGCATTTATTGTCAGATCAATTACCAGGAATTCTGCGTGTCAGCATATCCAAGTTTGCTCTTCATAGACACTGGCAACCAGTTAAATTTATACCGACTCAAGAAGAAACTGCACCATAGGAAATTATCTTCCAGACCTCATTACTTTATTTTTTTTTTAAGTTAAAAAAAAAAAAAAAAAATTGGATATTTTTGGTAAACATAGAAATTTTGGTCTGCATTAACACTGTCAAACTGCTGGCATGAACCCCACAGCAGGCTGTGAATGTAAGGCTAAATGGGAATGATACACACTGATGTTATTGTACATACAACCTACAAACATTAATACCAATTGTTCATTAAGTGAAAATATATCTAAATCTTCAACTCAGTATGGAAAAAAAGCTGAACACAACATGAACTATATGGCATATGAAAAACATCTTTATTACAAACTTTTTTTTTTTTTTTTTAAGGTATCAAAAAGAAAACAAAAGATAGCTCATTTGTCTGCTTGATCACGGCTCATTGCCGTTGACACATTTCTGCTGCTCCATCCGGCTCCTCCGCAGAGCCTCAATATGTTTGGCTCTCAGCCAGCTGTCTCTGGACAGAGAGGTCTGTCCCAGGCTCAGAGACAGCAACCTGCAGACAGACTCACAGTCAGCCACATCCCACACACACACATCTCAGCTTCATTAAATTCTACACACACAGAATTCTGTGATTGCATCTTGGTTTCCTGGCAGAGGCAGACCTTGAGGCATTCAGCAAACAAAAATGTTTCTTTTTTATTTTGGTTGCATTGAACCATGAAGTTACTGTCACCCTGCATATATCATATCTGGCATTTTCACTGTTGTCATAATGACTTATTGTTGTGTTTATTTAACACATTTCCTTTCAAAGAATGTTTTACAGGCTGTTATTATTCTCACTAGATAGAAAGGAAGGAAAATGCCAAGTAATGGAGTTTATAAAAACTTAAATTACAGCCCACCTCGCCACAACGAGCATCCTGTGCAGGTCCTCAGCAGATATGCTCTCAGGGTCATCCTTCCTCATATCTACAAAGTCATCCTCAACTGACTGAGAACAGCAGAAAGGGACAAGCAGTTAAAGGACACACTCATGCACACAGACTGCTCATTACACAGACACAAACAGGACAGCTGAGTACATAAACAACTAACTAATCTGCAAGCAACTGGTACTAAGTTATTGTTCCTATTATACTGGAGGTTGAGGTGAAAGTGACTTAAAAGCTGGAGGGGATACAAAATAAGAAACAAACGCAAAAATTCAGTCTATGTAAAATCAGCAGACATGTCTCACCTTTGTCACTTCATCAGAGATACTGTAGTCCAGCAGCCGAGCCACGCTCAGGTAGATTCTGAGCTTGTTCAGCTGTGATGAGGCCTGCGGATGCACGTGGATGCTGCTGAGGTACTCCTCAATGTGGGGTGGGGCGACCTGAGACTGTAGGTGTATGTGACAGTCTGACTGTGGAGTTCCAGAGAAAGAGGGATATTGACATTGTGCCGAGGAAGAACTTTGTACATCGATGTATCCATTTTTTTTTTTCTTTCCCCACAGGTGTTGCTATGCAAAATAAGGCCCTGCCTGCTGTGTACACGCTTAGTTTGGCATATACTCAAAACTTCATAGCACGCCAGACAGGAGCAAAGCCTTGGCAAGCTGACTGTGAAGCATCTGATCAGTTGGACAATCCAGCTGCTCATCAGCCAATAGTTGTTTGATGTAAACAGCCATGTACTTGTGACTTCTAATCAACCCTGGGAGCTGTTTACAGTGCGCTGCCCTTCGCTGCAGGACTAATGGATGGCCAGGCCCGACGCCTCTCCCAGGATTGTTCCTGTGGCACACAGCTGCCGCCATGGCAACCCATTAGACCAACACACAGGAATAGCACACAGCACATTCCTCGGGCTGATCGCAACTGAGTGAGACCCGGGCTAAAGCCGCCGGCTGGCGGGGTAGCTGCGGTTAGCCAATGGCAGCTGAGAGGAGAGTGTGACGCCGGTTGGAAACAACCTCCAGCGTTTGACAAGGCTTGGTCTCATGAGAGGCTGGAGGAAACCTAACCTCTCCTTGGCCATGCCGGAGAGGGTGGGCTTTTTTTTTGGGGGGTGGGGGGCAGTACTGGGTGGGGGTGAGCTTTTCGCCCTACGATTTTACGGCTCATCCTTCTTTGTCCTCACCGGCAGCAGTGAGCGGCCCTCTGACGCAATGAGCACGTTAATATTGCAGGGGAATTCCATCTGGTGGTAGTTAAAGTCATAATCGACCTTCTGCCATGAGATCAGGTTCCCCAGGGCCGTGACGTTACGCACACCTACAGCAAAAAAACAAACACACACACAGAAGAAGATCCAACCTGGTTAGTTTTGACTCAATCAAGCCGTGCCAACAGTGTCAGCAGGCTGCAGAGAGGAGTTAACTGCAGAGTTTGTCCTCTCAGTGTCGTCCCCTTGTGGTTTCTAGAAGCCTCACCTGTTGTGTCCAGCTGTCCCTGCTCCAGCTGGGTTTCATCCAGGAAGAGGGAAGTGTTTCTGGCCAGCTGCAGCGCTCCGCTCACTAGCCGGTTGGCCACATAGTCCTTCTTAGGCACCAGCCGCATCTGGTTCATGTTCTGGAGGCTCATGCCCAGATAGTACGACTGCATTGGGAAGGGAAAACTCTCTCAATTTCTTTCATTTAAACCACAAACAAGAAATAAATTGTAGCATTATTAGCAGTTGCTCAGAGTGATAAAATTCACTCACAGAGGGAACAAGCTGCTGGATGATCTGGTAGAGGTGCTCAGTGTATGAGGCGACCGAAGGACATCCACTCAGGTTCAGGGTGAATTTGCCCAGCGGGAGAACATCTCGTCTAGTGTACCTATAAGAAAAGCAGACGCATTGTAGATTGCTTTGGGATGAAGCCACAAAACAAAGACAGGGAGGATGGTGTTAAACATTACAGACTGGACATGTATTTGACACTTACACGTTAGAAATGAGATGTAGAATGAGGTACTCAGCAGCCAGGGCATCTCCCAGAAGGACATGAGTGAAGTATGTGAGTAGCTCTGCCCTAACAGAGGCCATCTCGCTCAGGGTTGAAGATAAAACTGAGGACGAAGGACAAAGAGTTAAAACTACAGGAATGTACGCTTTAAAAGCTGCACAGCGGAAAACATTAGCTGCATTATTCCTCTTCCTGGAAAGCTTTACAAGACAAATCAACTTCGACATAATGGCCCCTTTTTTCTGCTCCTCCACACAGCTGGAGGGCGACATTACTAAAGTTTATGTCGACTCTAAGTTTAAAGAAGTGTGCACACAGATAGCATTAGAACACAGACGGTAAAACAAAAAGATAAATGTGCTTAGGGTTGCAACTTATGATTATTTTCATTTACTGATTTATTCCAACGAATCGATTAATCATTTAATCCATAAAATGTCAACGACACCAATCAAAACTTCTTGGAGCTAAAGTTGACACCTGTTGTTGCTTGTTGCATCTGACCAACAGGAGAAGAGTAGCCATAGGTATTAAACTGATATGAAACAGAAAATCCAAGAAGGTGTAATCAGGTCATGCTCAGCATTTTTGCTTGATATATTAAGTAATTTCCTGATTATCATTATTGATTAATCTTCCCTTAGCAGACTAGTTAATTAACCGACACATCGTTTCAGCACTAAATGTCTCTGCATTATTATATGTAAGGGGCTGAACTCTAATTGCGTAAACATAACAGCATTAGCATCATAGTGCGTAAAAAACAAGCCCAACAAATTTAGTATCTGGAAAAAGCCAATTTGTTTTGTAAATGAAAGTCAGTTAGTAACTGATCTTTAGCTCGTCCTGACCAACCTGGCTACTCTTCATTGTGTAGCATCTACACAGTGTGTAATACAGCTTGAACTCAATATACAGCTTTATATAGCTTTTAGAATGATTTTTGACTCATCTGGTATTTTCCAACTTTCGTAGCAGCACTGCTGCTAGCTCAAGGAAAGAAACACTAGGGGGAGATATTTTTTAAGGATTTGTGGCCCTTTTTTGGTGTCAAAAAAAGTCAAATCAATCCAAGTTTACAAGCGATGCTTAATGCAAATCAGATGAACTGCAGCTGGGCTCATTTACATCTGTGCATTCAGTAAATACATTACTAAGTGGAAAAATTGCCGTGGTAAATGTTTTCCTAGATCTCTTCTGACAGTGTGATTGGTCAGGGTTGGGACATGGAAACATCATGGATACATCAGGATTATAGCGTTGTGTAGCAATAGCATTGTATGCTAAAATTTGAATGAACCTTTCATGATTAGTGGCATTTACAGTCACACACACACGCACATGGGAAAAAGAAAAGATACATTTGGTTATCAAGCAGCATTCATACTCTACTACTTGTCCTTACAGGCACTGTTGTCCTCCAAGGTGGCAGAGGGCAGCAGGGGGTTGTTGTGTGGCAGAGGCTTGGCGTAGAGCATGTGGAGGCGGGGGACAAGCGAGGCTGGCGGGCAGTGCACTCTCTGCTCCTCTGCCGTCTCCATGCACTCTGTAGGGTCCAGGAGGGTTGAGGAGGCGTCTCTGTGTGGACAGGCCAAGAATGAGCAGGCAGAAAGCCACCGGAGGGACATTAAACTACATGACGTGTCTTACTTCTCGTCGGCCAGAGCACTGAGAGCAGGACTGACAGAGAGGATCCCGTAGACCTCTAGTGTGTCGTTCAGTTTGAAGCTGTCCCATTCCTCGTATACCTGCCAACAACACGCAGCACTTAGCTTCTGTTCTAAACTTGGAAAGTCTGTGGATAATAGTGGTTTTGTCTCTGAAATCACCTCTAAGAACAAACGTTTCACTTGAGATAAGTCATCCACCAGAAACTGCGTCAAGAGACCAGGTTACAGTAATGAAAATGAGGTGATTAGAGAATAATCCAACCTGTTAGAATCATAACATACCTTAACTAAGCAGGAGGGACCTTTCTCTCCTGGAAGGGGGAAGTTGAGGTCGAGATGAGAGGCAGATGCCATCTGGCTGGATGGAGCTTCTGTCTCCAGCCGCTTACAGTCGCCGTTGCCGTGCTGTTCCGTGGGACTTTGAGGACCTGCGAGAGGTGGAGCAGCCTGCATTTATGCCAAAAATCCCCCCTTGGAAAATCTTGCATTGTTAGATAATATGCGATGTCCGATTAACTGTGTTGCAATTTATTTCTTTGATTTGTTTATTTCTTCTTCTTTGTGCCAGGCAGCATGTAAGTCACATTTGTCTATGTGACTGTTGTACAGTGGCAGAAAGGGTGCCGGGGGGGCGAAATCAAGCTCAAAAGTTAATTCTTGACCTTAAACCTTTGGGACTTTGGCTCATATTATGAAGATCGTGTAATATGATAAAAAGCTCTTTGATTGTAACCAACAGTAAATTTGACTTTTACAGCTGAAGTTATACACAGGTTCTGCAATCACAATCCATTACAGCTACACTAAAAAAAAAAAAAAAAAATTTCAATGATCCAGGCTCATAATCTGCAGGAAAGGAATCCCCAAAGTGTTATAATGGACATGAGTCTTATATTTTGTCCTGTTTCCATTAAGGTGTTTTCCATGCATCTACATTCATCCATGCAAAACATCTTCATGGAAACGGGACCAAATATAAGACTCATGTAATTATAACACTTTGATAAGTAGTCAAACACTGAATGGACAATGCCTCTGTTTTGCATTCAGCTACACATCAACTTATCTCCACTTTACAAGCATCACATACCAGTATGTGGCTCCCTCTGTTTCTGTGGCTGTGTGTCCATGTCATCCATGTCGTCGTCCTCCTCGTAGCTTCGTTTCTGCCTGCTCGGCACATACGAGGTGGAAGGAACCACTCTTGCTTGGCTGGAGCCGGCATAGCTGTTCGACAGAATTAAGGAAAACTAGAGGGGGCACTATTCAAAATTAACCCCACACAGGTTGGAGGCTTCAAATATCACACTGTAAAATGCACATTTAACTGTCTCCTGTTTGAGGAGTACTTCCATCACGTAGGAGGGACATGATGAGGATATGTCTTTCACCCAGGGATTTTCTCCAGGGATCGGCACACAGTAGAAAGTCTGTCTCTCTGCAGTCACAGTGTTTCTGGAGTTAAAATCCACCTGGAGATAAATGCATCAGTGACATAAATGGCAAAACTGAAGCTCAACTAATGTTTTTATGGATCCTTTGTATGATTGAACAGAAGTGCACATACCCCACATTCTGTCACATCTTTGTACTTCCCACATCGCAGTACCTGGGGATAATTAGACAGTAAAATAAGATGGTGATAATATAATGATATGTAACACATTATCAAATGCAAAAAACATGCACTGGACACCCGAGGCGGCTGTACTTCTGCAAATAGGCTGCACAGGGGAGGACAGAGCAGCACTTACTTTAGCCTTCGTAGACAAATCAACAGTCTCATACGCTCCCATGTAGAACTCTGGATCGAACATGTCTTGGATTAAACAACGAAACTTCACCAGGCTGTTGGGCTTCAGATAGTGCAGGGGGACGTCGTTCAGAGATGGGACCTGTGCCAAAATGGAGGTGGTTGTCATTTACAAGTGAGTGTGCTGAAACAGGCTGTGACATTGACGTTTCCAGGCACGTCTTGCACCTCTGTGTAATCTACATGTTGAAAGGATCCCAGAGCTGCATTACCCAGGTATGAGCGTCCTTCTCTTTCAGCCAGTCTTTGAAGAATTCAACCGCTTTCGCCTCCCATCCAGAGTTTGGGATGTTCTGAGAAGCAGCTACAATATCAACAAGAGCATAATGTTATTTGTCTTGTGAAGTAACAGGAACACATATTGGTCACAATAACATGAAACCTTGGCTATGAGAACACTAGAAAATAGCTCAAATGCATCCCAAAGTAAGCATGGAATAAACAGAAAAGCTATACAGCGTGTAACTCGACCGACTCTGATAAAAATACACATCAGTATTGTCCACTTTATTAAGAAAGTGACAAAATACTTCTCAAGTACTTCAAAAATTACTGCTTGCTTTGGAGGAAGTTTTTTTTCTGTTTGTTTTTTTTTTTTTTAAATACAGTGACATGTGTGAGATACCAGCTCTTTTTGAACTGCTGGATTAAAGCATCTGCACTGAAAATCATTCATACATTTTTTTTAAATGAATAAAATATAGTATAAAGTTTCACACACTATGAAGCTGTGCTTAGCACATAAAAATATGCATATCCGAACCAATTCGGTGCATTCCTCGGAGTAAATTTTAAACGACTTTAAAACACTTAAAGGATCCGGGAACACCACATGATGTGGATTTTCAGTTTGGATGTGTACACACAGGTCTTCAGATCACACTACACACTGAGGTCTTTATTCATTTAACTACAGCGAGTGTGTGTAAAGGCAGCGATAAAGCAGCGTTGGCGGCTACAACCCGCAGAAACTTTATTACGTTATTTGTTATTTTGGGGGGGATAGGAGAAGCACAGCTATACATGATGTGTTTGATAGTTAGCATGGTGTGTAGCCATATAGCTAACAAGCTAGGTTCACGCGTTAACGTTAGCTGTCAAGGCGTGAAGTTCCGGTGTGTCTCTTACCAAACATCCCTTCAACAACATCCAGAGGGTTGTTAATCCAGTCATGTGTGGAAGGCATCATTAGCCAGCGACAAAACGTCTGAAAAATGTTAAATATAACAAATTAAAATCTCTGTGAAAACACCTGTTTGTTGACTTTCCCCACGCACACAGGATAGCAGAACTGAGGGCGGGAAATTTGCGTCACTAGTCGAAGAACGTAGTTCATTTGTTTTGTGCACAGAGGCCAGCCGGAGCACGGAGATATCACACTGGCCCATACTGACACTTACTGTGCTTCAGCGGATGTTTTGATTTTGATATGAGGTTAGTGGGCTAGTGAGGAGAAAAAGCATTTACTCTTTATGTAAAAGTTCTCTCCATGAAAAAAAATTACGTTTTCTAATTTTAGTTCATTTAGAACGCTAAAATGTCAGTAAGTACGTAGTCTCTGTCTGGCCCGTAGGTGGCAGTAGTGAGTGATAGCGTTTATTTTTCTCACGACCAATGAACTGCGGTCAAATTACCGTCGTGCTTGTAGCAGATCTATAAACAATGTGTGAAGCTGTCTTGCCGTTCGTTTAGCTACTGTTGCGACCGGTGATGCTTTAGAGATCAGTAAAATCTGTGTAGGCGTGGGGGGGAAAGCTGTTTGGAGATCTGAGCGTGTGCTGCCTGCCTGCTCCGGTAGTGGCTACGTGTAATTCTAGGGGAAAATGGCAGATAGAAAAAATAATAATGTTCCCAACACCGGTGCAAACCTACTATTCAGCGCCGCTCCGGAATTTAACTTCAATCTGCCTTTCATGCCAGTGAGTCAGGCCACTGGTCCGGCGGTGTTGTCAGGAGGTGAGATGAAATACCGACGGAGGAAATTGCTAAACATTAGCTTTGTCTTTACCAGGCTAAGCTAGCTAGCTAGCTACCCGGGGTTCCTGTTCTGCTGTCAGCTGTTATTTAGTGTAGAAGAAATAGAAACAGAAAGAACCAGTGTGTCCGAGCCATCAGTCGTTTGTTTGGCTGACTAGCCTAATTGACAGCGGTGTGTTTTGGTCGCACTGTCCCCTGTCTGATGTGTTCTCACATGAAGAGTGTGTACAGCTATTTGGGAGAGTCATAATCTGAAAACATTTTCTCTAAAGTCTTAAAATCTCCTACATCCTTGCCCACAATTAACTTGTAATTTGAAGTAATTTTTTTAGACTTTTAAAGGTGTCATCTTGTGCTCTGGGAAGGTTTGATGGGCATGTTTCTGTAATTTCAAGCATTTTAACCACTAAACGATTAAAAATAATTGTTAGCCCCGGCACTACTGTTCTATATACATGCCTGATTTCCCTACAGTGTTTAAATGTGTCAGGTGTTTTGTTTGCCCATTACAGAGTCACAAATACATGCGTTGCACTGTTCAAATTTAAGTTTTACTCTGTTTTGATGTCCATTAGATGATAACACCGATGTGGGAGAAGAAGACATCTTTCTAGGTCAGACCTCGGGGAATGGGCCAGCCCCCTCTACATTCAACTACTTCTCAAGCCCTGTAACCAGCAGTGATCCATTTGCATCCATTGGCCAATTGCCATGCCCACCGCCGGCGCTGTCAGTAGCTCCGACAACAACAGGCCCAGTTTCTGTTCCCAGCAGCGTCAGCATGGCTCCACCACCACCTACAGGCTCACAAATGAACCCTGCTCCTCTAGCGTTTGGTGGCGCAGTTTACCAGACTCCTATGGGACGTCACACTCCTCCCCCCACCACAATGACCCCACCGCCCCCCCAGATGCAGCCACAGAGTCATAACCCCTACCGACACACCCCCACTAGCAGCAGAGCCAGCCCTTATATTCCAGCTCCAGAGATCCTGCCACCAACGCACATACCTCAGCAGAATCCCTACTCTCTCAGCTCTCCACCGCAGACATTCCCTCTGTCAGGACCCACATATACAAAGGTAGATATAAGCTAATCAGTGACTTGTGTGGACTGTGTTTGTCAGATACCTGATTAACTCTTTTGAGTTAATGAAATTACATTTAAAAGCACCAGTTACAAGCCTTAAATGCAAACATCGTGAATGAAGCGGAAGTTTATAATCAGGATTTTTTTTTTCCTTCTCTCTTCAGCCTCCTCACACACAGATTCAAGGGCCTCTACCTCCAGCCACCACTACTGGAGCAATAGTCCCCGCAGGTCCCATGATGCCATACAACTACAACATCTACGAACCTGTTCAGCCTCATTGGTTCTACTGCAAGCAAGTAGAGTCAAAGAGCGTCTGGCTTCCTTTCAGTATCATTGACTCCCTTCAGCTAGAGGAGACATACAACTCAGGTATGATGACATACAATGCGCGGTCATTTATGAGTGTTTTTATCCAGAGAAACCTGAATATCTAACCTTTGCAATGCTGGTGCTCTCACAGCTCAGTGAAACTGTGATCTGCTCTAAAGTTGTTGTGGCCTTTTTGTTATTCCAGTTCAACCAGACCCAGAAAATGTGATTGTGCGAACAGATGGAGGGCGTTACGACGTGCAGCTCTATGACCGCATGCGGACTGCAGTGTACTGGGAGGAGGACCCTACAGAGGTCCGGCGCTGCACCTGGTTCTACAAAGGGGATACGGATAGTCGCTTTATCCCTTATTCTGAAGAGTTTAGTGACAAGCTGGAGGTTTGTGTCACCTCTGCATTTGACCAGGAATAGATGTTGCGTTAGTAAAATGTGGGACAGCTTTTTTCCTGACATTGTTACTCCCAGTCAAACATTTGTAATTTTCATCCAGTTCTTACATTGACTCTGATGCGCAATTTTGTGTTGTAAATCACTGTATATACTTGCGTTTTCACACACAGGTGGAATATAAGAAAGCTGTATCTACCAACCAGTGGCACCGTAGACTGGAGTTCCCCTCAGGAGAAACCATTGTCATGCATAATCCAAAGGTAAACCTTTTTCTGATTAGTGCTAAGTGGTCATTTTGGGATGATTAATCCTATATAGTGTCATTCAATGAGTGGTAACGATTGTCCTCTTTACTTCTTAAGGTGATTGTGCAGTTTCAGCCCTCCTCCATGCCGGATGAGTGGGGCACAACTCAGGACGGGCAGACCAGGCCCAGAGTGGTGAAGAGAGGGATTGATGATGACCATGATGAAGTGCCTGATGGTAGTAAAGCTCCTCTTGTTAATATAAACTAAGTATAGGAAAAAACATGAAACTCAGCTTGTACTGTGCCATTTTAGACCCCCTGTGTAAACGGATAGTACCAGAGAAAAATAGATTGTCAGAACATTACAAAGTGAAATGAGGCATTTCAAAGGACATTAGAGGAAGTGCCAGCCGTCATAATCTGTTTTTAGAAAATTTAATTCATATTTAACTGTGACACGTATTTTAACTTCTGGCTGTAAATGTTACGCAACTTAATTATAATTGAACACAGTTCAGATTTTTGGTGCATGTTAAGATGTCAGCAGTAATTGACTGTGTAGGTCAGCGAGTAAAATCAAATTCAACATTTCCATCATGTGCACCTTTTCCAGGGGAGCTCCCCAAGGTGGATCATCTTGTGTTCATGGTTCATGGAATCGGTCCTGTGTGTGACCTGAGGTTTAGGAGCATGGTCGAGTGTGGTGAGCACCGTACAGTCATGCTGTTTGCCCGTATTGGTGTACCCTCCATGGGGACATTATGTATGAAATAAACTATACAAATTCTTGTGCCTTCAGTGGACGACTTCCGTAATGTCTCACTGAAGCTGCTGCACAGTCACTTTAAGAAATCGATGGATGAACACGCCATCAGCAGGGTGGAGTTCCTACCTGTCCAGTGGCACACGGCTCTACACGGAGACGCCACCGGGGTGGACAGGTGAGGGGAGGCAGGTTTACACAGACGGAGGCATTTTTTTGATCATAATCAGTCCTGACACCAAAGGAAGTCATATAAATCTATAGTAATTCCCTAAATATCAGGACGTTTTTTTGAAAGTACCTTAATCGACCTTGACAAACCAACCATTAGGATCAAGTCACAACATTCATTAATTGTGTAGAAGGACATAATTTTTAAGGAAGACTGGACTTTTTTCTGTTTCTCTTATTGTTAAATACTATCATACTGAAACCAACAATGCATTTGTCTGTCTTTCAATACTTTCGGACTTAAAATAGGCTCAGTAATTTTCCTATGTAGTTGGCCGCTGCAGTTTTTAGCCAGCATTACTCAAACAAGGGGGAAAATAATGCATTTGTTGGGGACTATTTTCAGCTGCAGATTAATACTAATGCGGTGCTCCAGTGATGCTATTTATAGCAGTAGGACAGCATGTGATTGAGTCAAAAGAAACTAGTGTTTGTGTTTTTGGTAATGAAAGAAGATGTCACCCAGCACAACAATGTAACTCATGTGCTTTTACAGTTTTTGGACAACAATGGATCTCTGTGGCACAGAGGAATAACACAGACAACACTTTTTAGAAGATAAATCTAATGTTGGTTTTGGTCTTTTCATAGGATTTGTTAATAAGAAAAACGTAGAATGTCACCAGACTTGTCCTTTAAAAGACTAATAATTTAATCGACTTAATTAATTATACATTTATTACTCTTTGTAGGAGGATAAAGAAGATCACCTTGCCCAGTACTGGACGGTTACGGCACTTTACAAATGAGACTTTGTTAGATGTGCTTTTCTACAACAGTCCCACTTACTGCCAGACCATCATGGACACAGTTGCCCTAGAGATTAACAGACTTTATGCCCTGTTCAAGAAGAGGAACCCAGACTACAGAGGAGGAATATCAATGGCTGGACACAGTTTAGGTACTACACCAGTTCAGTAGCGTCAGCACCTCTGGTCTCTGTTTTCTCTGCTGTTTTTCACCTACACTGTATTGTTTCTCTCCTTTGAACACGCAGGTTCCCTGATTCTCTTTGACCTGCTTTCAAATCAGAAGAATGGCTGTCCTGCACCAGCCATGCCAGTCATGCCCACTTCTAATGGAGACACTAAACAGGTCATACACCAGTTAATTGAATTAATCAAAGATAGACAGTAGCATGTCTATTATCCTGCGGATCAGATTTTGCAGTTAAGAGACAGTTTATTTCCCCACTGGATTGTAATGCACGTAATAATTGATCGTAAAAGTTTTCAGATGTCTGGCATTTTGATGTACATAATGGATTGTATCAAAATAATGTTGAAGTACATCATTGCAAGCTCTGCTTCTCATGTTAGGTGGCAGTCGCTGTTGTGCAGGGAGGTAATACCGTCACTCCTCCAGCTGTAGGAGAAGAGGCTAAAGAAGATGGAGAGGAGTTTGAGGATCTTTCGGCTATGCTGGAACATCTGGGCCTGTCTGAGTACAAGAGTACTTTTGATGAGGAGAAGATTGACATTGAATCTTTTGTAAGAATAAAAAACACCTTTCCTTTTTATAAAGGAATGATTTTTTTTTCTTTTTCTTTTTTTTCTCAAAAGTGTTACCTTACACAGTAAGTCCAAGCATTTTGGGGTCTTCAAAATGTATTTTAAAAGTAAAATAACGTAAGAACACTGGTTTGTAAGAAATATAGATCTTGGTCTTAATAGCTGATAATATATAAAAGTCTGGAAAGTAAATTAATATCAGCTGGGTTTTCTGATGTTATTCTTAGAAGATAGGGTGGCTGCTTAATTTTGTCCCTTTCTCTTGTACCTTAAGCTCATGTGCACAATTGAGGACCTGAAAGAGATGGGAATCCCACTGGGTCCCAGGAAAAAAATTGCCAAGTTTGTCAAAGAAAGAGTGAATAAGCAGGTAAGCTTGTCTCTTGAGTATGTGTGCAACTTGCAAACCAGCGGTGATAACTAACACGCTCTTTTTTTTTCTTTTTCTTTTGGCCCTGTCACGCTTTCATGTACACAGGCTGCACGTCAGGCAGCCCAGGAGAAGAAAGCAGAAGAGGTCAGTCAGGTTGCGGCACCCGCAGCTGCAGCTGAAGCTCTCCCGGATCCCGCTGTAAAGAAGCTTCCTGTGGGCAACACTGTCTCCTCCATCCACGTCAACTACAATTACTTTGAAGTTGGCACTGGACAGGTAAATGTGACTTCAAACAAAAACAAGGATAATGTTAAAGTTGCTAAAGATTCTGAATTTGAGGGGACATTTCATAACTTAATAACTTTATCAATGTTTTGTTCTGCAGGTTTCAGTCGTCTACCACGCTCTGGACTTCGAGCCAGTGAATTTCTTCGCTTTGGGTTCTCCAATTGGCATGTTCCTGACGGTGCGAGGACTGGAGAAGATTGAGGAGACGTACCAGCTGCCCACATGCAAGGGATTCTTCAATATTTACCATCCGGTATGCAGCTCCTGCAACCTGTGCATCCTGAAGGAATTACTGCTAATTAAGCTACAGATGCTCAAAAGTTATTTGCCTACTTGACTTGTAGCATGTTTTTATTCTTTTTGGTTGCAAGACTGTACATTTTCCAGTCTGCAAAGGCATTTTATTCAGTCACGATCAGCTATAATTCTTAAAATGAGTCTTTTCATATTAGTTTGTTATACTTTTAATGTTGTCACATAAACATAAGTAATTTCCCGTTAACCCTCCTTGCCCAGACATTATTTTGCATGAAAATACAGATCAAAATATGATGAAAGCAAAGTAGCTTAGTCACCGTATGCACTACCCTCTGACAGTTTCCTCTCTTTCTTTTAGTTGGACCCTGTGGCATACAGGATTGAGCCCATGATAATGCCAGACTTGGACTTGAAGCCTGTTTTGATCCCTCATCACAAAGGAAGGAAGAGGCTTCATCTTGGTACAACACTCACTCATTATTTTCTCTTAAATTTCTGCTTCCATCACCCCAGATAACTAGACCACTGTTGTCATAATGCTTATAACATATTTGATGAGCTACAAGTGAATAAAGTATGTCATAATTTAATACTAAATGTTGACCGAGTTGTTACATGTTTACATAAGAACCTAAACCGAGTTATTGACTAGTGCTAGTGCATGTTGTGTCCTCAGTTCAGTCCTCTCTGCCCCGTATGGGTGGGGTGCCCTAATTTGCCTGGTGGCAAATTACAAAGAACCTATTCTTACATTGAAATTGCTATGGCGCAATAAAATGGCAAAACAGACAGAACAGTGATTTGCTCTTGCCTCTGCAGAAAAATATAAGCTGCAGGTCCATTTGAAGTTTCTCTTTTTGGTTGTTTTTTAGATTGAAATTTTAACATTAGGAAGAGGACAATGTGGAGAATCAGAGTTGTTTTTTTTCTGTTTCAGTTTTTATACAACAGATGTCTAATAATTGTTTAAGTAATACGTTTGTCAGTTTTTTTTTCTGCATAGATATATTTTGGAGAGGCAAAAATTGGTTTTGGTTCTAATTTGAAAAAAAAAGCTTTTTCATGAAGATGGATAAAGTAATGGATGTCTCTGCGTTTCAGAGCTGAAGGAGAGTCTCTCCAGGATGGGCTCGGACCTGAAGCACGGTTTTATCAGCTCCCTGAGGAGCGCCTGGCAGACGCTCAACGAGTTTGCTCGTGCTCACACCTCCACCGCCCAGCTTCAGGCCGAGCTGGCCATTGTGGCCAATCAGATCGAAGAACAGGAGAAGCAAGCAGAGGAGGGTGAGTTTCTCTGATTTGTGACTCTCCACTCAAGTCATTTCTGTATTGTGGGAGATTAATTACCCCATTCGGATTTGTCGCAGAGCATAAGATCCCAGAGAGCCCTGAGCCACAAAAAGAAGAGGAGCCTCAGGTGAAGGTCGGGATGTTGAACGGAGGGCATCGCATCGACTACGTCCTGCAGGAAAAGCCCATTGAGAGTTTCAACGAGTACCTGTTTGCCCTCCAGAGTCATCTCTGCTACTGGTACTGAGAACTTTATTTCACTCCGGCTTTTTATCACCGCACATTAAAACGGGTTATAAATTCAGTTATAAATTTATAAAGGTCTAAATTCCTCCACCAATTTGTAATTGCAACCAGATCTGAAATGATTTGTCGATTTAATAATTTAGTCGAATGACACAAAAATTAATTGGCTAATATTGTTAATAAATTCATCATATAAATAATCTTCTGAAATGTAAGAATTTGCTGCTTTTCCTCATCTTACTTTATAGTAACCTAAATATCTAAAAATTTGTTTGAACTGTTGGTCTGACAAAACAAGACATTTTGAAAACATCACCTTGGGCTTTGGGAAATTGGAATGGGCACTATTCACTGTTTTCTGATATTTTATAGATCAAATAATTAATCAGTAATGAAAAATAATTGATTCTCGCAGCCTTAATTGCAACATTTCAAGAAAAATAACCTCTTATTCTAAGTTGCAGTCTGTAACAATTTTACTACAGACAACCTGGGACATATTCACAAATAATCACATTTCTACCATGGTACAGTTCTTACTTACTGCTAACTTTCTGAATCTTTCTCACAACTGAGTGTGGGGGTTTTCAAATGAATAGGCTCATGATGGCTGAATTCCATTGACATCTATAGCTCAACCACTTTACCTGTTAACAGATGAAAAGTAAAGCTTCTATATTAACACATTTGTTATTTTCTAGGCAATCTGAAGACACTGCTCTGCTTATTCTCAAAGAAATCTACACCACCATGGGAATCCATCCAGAACAGATAGCACATTAATGCAATGAAGTACCGGAGATGGAAATAAGCCCGTCTGAAACTTTCCCATTTGGTTTATTTCATGCCTGGATTTTGATTATGCTTTTTCTATTTTTTTTTTTTCCTCTTATTTTCTATTCTTGTAGTTTATTGTATACAGATGAATAATACAATTGTATTATGCCATTTGTCTTAAATTAAGAAACATACGAATGAGTTAGATTCAAAGACACTTGACAAGTTTGATATTACATTTTATAGTATAAATTATAGAACTGGTCAGGTTTACTGAAAATGTATCATTAAATCAAATGCCAACAGCAGAAATGACATAGCAGCAGTTAATGCAGCCTTCTGTAAGTTTTATTTCATGGCCGAAATGTCAAAATAAATCATTTCCTTCCACAAGTTCATTCGGTTTGAATTATTGTGCACTGCTGAGAGGAAGACATTTCTCCTGCAGGGAAAGGAGACTTTAAGACTATCTACAAAAAGCTGTAATATTTGCAAAAACATTGATTAAAAATAATTACTGTACAGGATGAGATGAGAGAATAACCTGCTTTCTTTGTGAGAAAAATAAAGCACTTCTTGCCTGCTCTAGCTAAGCTCTTGACAACTGTGCTCATTAACATTACACCTCTAACCTCTGTGACCGAACTCTTCAGCTGTAACATCCTCCCTCATTATGAAGTGGAATAAAATGAACAAGCCTACGGCCGTCGACACAGCTTCCAACATTTTCAGAGCGATCTCCTAAACATTGCATGTCACTTAAAAAGCATGTAGGCACGTACGACAGAAGTTTTCAAGTCACGTGTATGAAACAAATGAATTAGAAAAGTATTTACAAGAGTGGCTGTAACATTCAATCTCATTCCAGTACTAGGAATCATAGTGCTGTGAGAGATTCTCACTGGGCATAAATGAGAGGTCTTTGTTATTTGGACAATAATACTGGTTAACAGAGTCCTGATATCAAAGCGCTGCATGGTATGAGCAGATCTTTGCTCTATTATATCAACATGCTTCTTTGTTAAACTGATCATTTGGAAACTGTCATCAGCAAAGTAAGTAATAGTGACTTTCACATGAAACACACACACAAAAAAACAAGGGTCCCTTTTTATCACATTGCCAGTCTGAAAACAACCTATTTTATAACATAACAGTATGGCTCCATAAACAACAGCTAATATACCGTATAAAGTGAAAGATTGTTTTGATCTAGAGACACAGTTGAGAATCAGTAGAAATTTACTGCTTCTTGTGGGGTAAACTAACATATCTTTAACTTCCATTTTGAGAAAGTGCAATTTCTTACCGTTCCTTTTTTCAACAGTAAATCTGTAGTTTTATAATTAAGACTTTACTATCTGTAAACCTTTTTTTTCCCCAATCAAAAAGCCACTCTAAACATTGGCAGCTTATGGCATTCGATCTTGTTTGACACCTTTTTGGAAAGCACACATCATCTGAAAAAGCTGAAATGCTTTGGCTGACATCACAGTCAGCAGTGACAGGTAGCTCAGCAGCAGAGAAGGTGGACATTTAAGTCAGGTGCTATGTTTGAAGCAGGTAGGATGGCTTAATGAGAAGTTTAAGTATTACTTCCCAGTTTATGAATTAATAACTGCATGCTCATTGAAATGAATGCAATATGTAAAATACAATGTCAACCTAAGTCCAACAGATACATTACTTGTTCTACATGGGTAAGTTTTCCTTCAGCAGGTCAAATGTTACTAATTGGATCATGTACTTGGGTTTGATACTGCTGTAGCTCTTTAATGAGAGCTGTACCATTTTGTGAAGTTTAACAATGACCAATGTTCATTTTTGTACATTCATTTGTCTACAGAAGTGCGGTGAAATGCAGAAGGATCCATGTAAACATGTCTTTGTTGTAATGCGTTAGTATTGTCAGCACCTCAGTCTTAACGTTGGAATGACGTTGCTCAGTCCTCCGTTTTGCTCTGAGTCTTGAAGGCCTGTTTGCGTAGGTGAGCCTCGATCTCCTCGCGGAAAACCAGCATGCCCAGGTGAGAGTGGGAGGCCTCGTTCATGGCTTTGGACTGGATGCACATGCGGTACTGCTCGGGCGTCAGCTCGTCCGCACACTGCTTCTCGTGCCACAGGTGGAAAAGACCAGACACTGGAGTCCGGATCACTATCAGGTCGCTCCGAAGATACTTCCTGTACAAGTGGACATCTTCCACCCCCCAGCCTTTCACTTCCAGATCAAACCCTCCTGGAGGAATAAAAATCCATTTACAAGATGTTAAATGAAACGTAAAAGCTGTTTGTGATTCTACTGCTGAATATAATTGGAACAAATGACCTGTGCTTACCAATATTTAGGAAATCTGAGCGATACTGACACGTCATTCCAAACCCAAAATCTCTCCAGAATCCAGCATCCTTTTTGTGAATCTATATGAAAACAGATGATCACTTACGATATACAAGTAAACAGCAAACTTTTGGCTGAATTGGCTTTTTTGCTTATGTAAATAAAAATGACAGAATTAAAACAGCCTTCTACACATAGTAATCAGGGCTAAATATGAACTTTCCCAGTCCTTACCAGTTGGAGTTCAATGGGTGGAGCCAGCTCCAAATTTCCATAGACTATGGCAGGATTGTACAGACTGAACACCACTGGATAGAAGACTTTCTTGTCTGTAACACAGTAATAACCAAATTGCAGTACATTTAGCCACACCCAGCATTAAAACTAAACTTAAAAAAGACTATAGAGGTAATAAATCTGAGAAACAACATGATAAAAACCTACTCGGAGCAGCGTGGAGGCGACAGGTGTTCAGAAACTCCAGTGTAAAATGGATGTCAACGTCACAAAAAAACATTAAGACGTCGCCTTTCTTCCAGGCGTGGGCTCCGATATCCAGACCCCGACCTCGTGAGAACTCCTCATCCACTGGGATCAGAGTGTAATTGGAGAAGCTCTCCTCCCTGACAAATTTAAATTCTCATGACATATTATGCATAAAAAAAAGCAGCTCAAGCACATCAAAAGCTCTTTCTCAGTGAGGGGACAAACCTTGACATTTTTTCCAGAGATGACTTTGCCTCCTGTAAGCCTTCCCGCCCAAAGTAAACCACCGTGAGATGTACTCGCCTGTCCTGCTGTATGCACACCTCCCTGAAAACGTTCACATATATTAGGCATTTTTTAAACCAATTACAAGAACGTAGGATTGCATCTTTGTTCACAACAATGATGAAAAACAGGCCAACATGTCGACAACAGAGTCTGCTGGATCGTGTCTTGCGGACAGGGACAGTTTCTGCTTCCTTCTCACCTGAAGTTGTGTAAGAACTGTGAGAAAGTTTCTACTCTGCCCGCCAGCGGCACAATGATGTTAATTATCATTCCTGATGTTTCTACAGATGTGCTCCTGACTTTCATTAAGGGACCGAAAGGCCTGAAGAGCGTGACATGGCGGAAGCTGCTGGATTCCTCTTTGGCAAAGAAGAGCTCGTAAAGTGTCCCTTTGTCCCGCTCTGTCCTGTATAGTCCTGCCAAATAAAAGAATATGAAAAACAATGCTACACTGAGGAGACACATGAGCTAGAGTCATTATTCATTACAGTGTAGTCAGGTAGTGTGGGTCTTACCCTCAGTAAAGTGACCCTCTGTGTAGGTTTGTCTCTGCAACGGCATATCATCCTCCACTCCGTCCTCCTCATCAGGGTTGTTGATAATGTCCAGCGCGGCCTCGACAACCTCCATCAACTCGTCCCTGCGGTCTTTGCGGACAGGTTTCTCCTCTGGATGCCGTGTCAGCCCCATCTCCAGCTGATACACCTTGGAGGAAGTGAAACTCTCAAAGGGCACCAGGGCGTACTCGCTGGGCAGGCGTGCCCCTGTGTTGACCTCAGCCTTGTCAATCTGAGAGTGCAGGTACTCCAGCAGATCTCCCGGCTCTTGGTCTTTCGTCTCTGTCAGGCCCTGCACCCCGGGGAGCTCCTTCCTGTCCTGCAGGAGCTTCAGCTTTTCACTCATTTCCTGCAGCTCCTGCTTGAGCTGAGCGATCTGGCGCTTGAGACTGGCAGCGCGGTTCAGGTGGCGCTCCTCCTGCTCCTGCAGCAGGGCCTGGTAATACTCCTTCCCGTAGGTCTCTCCTGCTAGGCCGGGCAGGACCAGGCTGACGTCTGCTGGAGGCGTGCACTCCAGCAGGTATGCGAACAGCAGCAGCACCAGCAGCAGGAAGAGCCCCAGGAAGAGCCAGCGGACCCGGCCCTGGAGCGGCAACCCCCGCCTGGGCATCACGCTCACATACAAGCTATAGCTGACAAGTCTGCATTCCCTTTCCCCTCTGACCACATTACCTACAATATGCTTCTGCACATCACCTCAGAGATTTGGGAGGCCGTTTATGTCATTTTACTGTGAAAGTTTTGGCTCTTGGCTCCAATGAATCAGTGTCTTCATACATTGGTCCTGTGTAGATCTATGCAATGATCACCTGGGGAAAAAAAATCACAGAAATCCACAATAAGACAAAAAATATTTTACCATACAGGGACCTACATTAAGTCTCAGTTAACTGTTCTAGCCCAGATTATAACACTGGGGATCATCAGATAATCTGACAATACCTTGAAAACACAACACTGTGTTACCATTCAGTCAATCTCAGTAAACCAACCCACCTGGCAATGACAATCAAATTCCATCAATAAATAAATCCTCAACGTGTTCAAGAAGTGGCCAACCTCTACGGAGATTTTACATTTTAGCCATGCAATTCAAGAGAGGCAGAGGAATTACCCACACCTGGACTGTCCTCGCTAGCACACGGCGACTAGCTCTCAGCTAAACAACAGTGGTGGGCAAGCTCAACCTCCAGCAAGCCGCTAAAGGTCGACGTCCGGGTAAACAGTCTTCTCTACAAAATAAGAGCGTCAGACTCTCAGGAAATGCTACTTCAGAATCTGTAAAACGCCAGGGGGCATCCGGTAGAGCAATGTAATCTGAGGACAAAATATATTAAAAAACAACCACAGTATTCAAGGTTGTTTTCTCGAGGATATTATTATTTACAGATGTTTTCTGAATGGCTTCTTCAGTTCTGATGCCAGGCAGGAAATCCTCAGTATCTGGCCTTGTGGAGCGTTTACACCTCAGCTCATCCACCACATGCCATGCACAATTGTTTCTTGAGGGTCACACAAATCCTACAGCTCCAGCGCCCAGCACACAAAGTAGCATTCTCCTAAGTGTCAAGGTGTTACCCGGTCAAATAAACCGGAATCAGTAGCAAAACTTGGCCTTTAGGAAATGCTTGTAGGGCGCTTTTTTTATGCCGAACTTCACAGAGCCCCTTCACAGCTTGAAAAAAGGAAGTCAAATGTTGCAAGGTTTCCATATTTCTCCCAAAGTTCAGCCACGCCAACAGAGAAAAATGTTAAGCTTGAAGAGTGTGAAATTTAGCAGAATTAAAGAAATGAGAGGACCAGAGCACAACATGTATCGAGTCTGTGCCACGTTGAATTTGATGATCGTACTGCACTAGATGGGAGGATTTCTGCTTCGTAATGTCAGTAACTTTTAAGTATCTCTGCGGCTCGGTCCCTCTTAAGCCAGACCAAATCACTCACCCTCAGATGCAAAGAAAAATTCACAAGAAACTCCCGCCTGTCATAACTTCCACATAAGACAATGCTGCACAGACTACGCCCTACATTTATTTCAGCTCTGGCATCTCTCTAGCTGTCAAGGCCAAGGATGAAGATTAATGCAGTGCTGGTTGAAACCTACAGTGAACTTCCACAGTGAACCCATCATCTTGGTATGAATGTATCCTCTGTCTGATGGCAGTAAACTCAAGACTACACCCCAAGAGGGACTCGTCAATTCCGGTGAATCCCTCCGTCATTTAATGAAAATGATCAGATCTGGTTTGTCATGAGGTTGATTGATTGAGACCATCTCAGACCGGCTTGTCGCCTTGTTTATCATGTTAAGTGCAGCTACACACAGTGAGGTTTATATTTAGCATGCATGGCGTGGCACACACATAGTTTGGTGACTACAATTGTGTCGAACTGGTCGTTATGCAGAAGTTTCACTGTAGGTACGCGCTGCTATGTGAACTTTGACACCGGTGTGATCTTCGGCACATTCTGCCCCACTGGTACTCGCGATAGCACACATTTCGTGTACGCTTATTTAGAAAAGTCTGAACCGGATATTGACACGGCTCCGCAGCTACCTCGGCGATGTTCGGAGCTCCGCGACGCTTTCATGTTATTTTATGGCTGTTAGGAGAGTCTGTCGATCAGTCATACAGGTCAAATACTGTTACTCACCTCTTCCTGTCTCTGTCCATTCCTGCCCGTGCTTACGGTCGTGGGTTTCGTATAAAACCACCAGCAGCGCGAAGCTTGTGTTGCAAAATGCCACGGAGCAAAGAGAAAAGAGTGGGTCTTAGTCTACTTCCGGTTTACAATTACCCAATGGGAATTTGGGAGGGAGCGTCGTCATCAAACACGCTGAAGACCCCTTTTCATAACAACATTATTATTATTATTGATATTATTGTTAGTGCTGATCAATATATCGTTTTATGTCACATGTTGTTCATTAACAAAGTTCGTTATACTTATCGTAAATATTAATGAAACGATCAATTTGTTGAGAACAACTAATCAATAATAAGATAATAATTACATAGGTTCCAGATAATTTTTTCTTCTTTTTTTTAACAACTCTTTCTTAGCCCTGTTTTGTGTCCCTCTGTATTTCCCTAACTGGTAAAACAAACCTCTCATGTTGATACATAAGCTGACAAATCTGAATTGCATTACCACTGAAAGTGATCACTTGTTTTATGTGCAATCATGGGACCTGTTATCACCATGGTGCACAAAGTAACCAGGAAATGTTCCCACGAGGTTCTATCTTTTGTCATTCTTTTATTAATTTGGTGTATTGATTCCCATTCAGGGTGGCAGGAGTCTGCAGCCTGTCCCATCGGCACGCATCGCGTGGAAAGCGCTGAGACACCGTGGACAGGTCACCAGTCTGTCACAGAGCTATTTTAAGCAATTCTTTCAACAAATTTTCTTTGTTTTTTCTTTCATTACTGACAGATGCTGCTGAAGTGTTTCAGCTCAAGAGAGTCAACCAGCCGAATCAGAGCTGTGAAAATAAAGAGAGTTTCAAATGTTACTTGTTGCTGGCGCGTCAGTAATACACGATCAAAATCCTGATAATGGACGAGATGAAGGAGGAAGGGGGGACAGGTATAATACCCGTGTATATGTTAATATTACAAGAATCCTACAATCCTTGAATAACTATATCATCTCAGGACTATTTCCACCCTTCATAAGACATCTTTATTCAAAACTTAATCAGATGTTTTATATCACATAAATAATAAAGTAAAAAATTTTTTACTTAAATTACACAGAAATTTTGCTTAAATTTTGCTCAGAGTGGAACAGAGTTGAGACTCAGTGGCACACAAAATTCACGTTATTCCGCAACACTGAATATTTACACATGAAATGGCTTCTGTACACAAATGCTTGCCAGGCCACTACTGCAAATGTTTAATAATGATTTAGAAATAAACATTTCTCCAAACTAGACTGTATAATGAACAAATCATGTCTGGAGGTGAACAGAGGCTAACCATTATATTGTGAAGTCAGGAAAATAATAATTCATGTGAACCACCACACATAAGTTGCATTGTGTTGATTGTGCATAAAACAATCAGCATTTAAGGAACCACATGCAGAGGCTTACTATCTATTTTCGGAGATTAGAGGTGAACAGACCCAATGCACATTTTTAATGTTTATTATTAATTGGAACATAATCAAATAATAACAACATAACAACGATAACACTCATTAGTTTTTACACAATCATACTTTTTCCACAAAGATTGCCATTACAATGAATCAAAAAGTGAACTGTAGTCTGACACGGGACATGGTTACAATCTACATTAAGTCTCATGTCCTTACACTGGAGTAGCACTCACTACTTGATATTTTTCATGTTAAAAAAAACAAAAAAACCCAACAGAAGCAAGAAAACCGTTCACTGAACATGTCTGTGTTACTTTTCTTTGGCAACAACAGTTTTGAAACGTCTTGAAGGAGAAACACAAAATGGGTCTTTGACATTTTGAGGAATACACAATCCTCCTACAGTAGAAACTTTACATTTTCAGAACAAGTTCAGCATTTTGCTTTTTGTCCTCTCCATCCCAGCTGTCTACAACAGGTGATGGTAAAGACGTCCCCTTTAATTCCTGGGCTGGGACAAGATCTTCACAGTCGCACATTAATAATTGGAGGCTATTGTAGAAACGGCACAGGCACTTAAAAGACATTGACACTGACATACAATCTGGTACAATACTCATGCAGTGATACAACTTGGCCAACATGAGCCATGAGGTAATAATTAACATACTGAAGAGCAGAATGAAGCATGGTCCATGTTGATCCAGCCAGTTTTTGCAGCAAAAAGACCTCAGTTTTAAACCTTGAATACCCATGCAACAGAAATAAAAGGGAACCAACTTTAGCATCAGATTGTATATGTACAGTCTTATAGAAATATATACATCTACCAATTAGTCATCTTTCTACAGTGTCGGTTTGTCTTTAGCTATCAAGCTTGTCCATAGCTTTTGCGGGTGAAGGCAAAGCCATCCAGTTTGCATAAACACTATCATTGGCATATCTTGTAAAGACTGGATTAGTGGCATCATGTCTGTTGAGCGGTACCGGGCTCTTCTCAGGCCAGTTCGGGTATGACATGCCTAAAAACGAGAACATATCATTTTTCTGCACTCAGTGAAAGATAAACAGCGTGCAGACAGTAAGGCTCTCAAATCAAACTCCACAGTGCCCGTCTCCAAAATGAGTCCTTATTTGACTCTCAGAGGTGTAAAGTTAGGAAAGATAATACAAATGATTATTTATTAGCACTTTTATAACGTATCAAGGCTATAATGTTTCTCATGTCCCTGTATTTGACCTATGGCTGCCTTCCTGTAACTGCTCAGGAATGCAGATGGACAGCAAGCGACAAGTTCATCGTGTTCTTTACTTTTAGTCACTTGAGAGTTGCGTTCAAAAGCCTTACTGTTTCTCTGTTCAGCATTGAGGAATCATTATAGATTGATAGCTAATATACATTAGAAAGTCAGGAAATTTAGGACAATCTGGAAATCAAACCACGGTGAGTGATTGATTCAGTGAGGACCTGTTTCAAATGTTACACACTGTTTCTTCTAATGCAAACAAATAATCAAATGGTGACAATGGAATGTGATGAATTGAAAACGTGAACTATGTACAAATAAAATGCAGATGAAGCATGACTATGAGCAGTGCCATTATAAATTATAATGAAGGGTATACTCAATATTTACAAATGTAGCATTTTTGGTCAGTATTCATGTACATCAGAAGCAGGTCCAAATAAAACAAAAACGTCGAGACACAAGATCTTTTTTCACTGAGCCTCTCATTTACGATGAAACGGGAGATATCTCAGCATTAATCAGCAAAAGGCATGCCTAGATCACAGTCACACACACTTGACTATGGAAAAGCCAATCACAACTTTGCCTAAAAAGAGAGCTTGTGTTGTGTGTCCTGTTTCTAAAATCTAGTAAATGCATGGGAGATTCTACCATAGAGCTTGTTTTCAATCCATGTGGAGGGGAGGGTTCGAGGGAGAGGGGCGTTATTACAGTCCACTAGTGGTGTGTCCTCTTCAGAGAGGGCGTCGTCGTACAGCAGGGCGTCGGCTGGCGTGGACGCCGCAAGGTCCAGGTAATCCTGACAAGAGCAGATGAGGATGTGATTAGGCTGATTAAGGGGGAGAGGAGTCACTGCACGCAAAGGCTGAGTGTGTTCATGTTAAGGGTCAGACACATGCCTTGACTGCTAGATCAGAGACACTTGTTCAAAAACTGTCTTTATCACATCCAGTGACTTGCCTGCGACCTCTTTTTGACAACAGTGAAGAACTAGCCCGCTGTATTCTGGGATGTCTGCATTCCCTTCTCTTTAAACGCTCTATATTTAGCCTCACTCCAAAAGCAGGAGCCTGACTGGAATGCTCTATGATTACGCTGCCCAGGGCCACATTTTAGGATTGCTCCTCAAACACTAATTATGGTATCTTAAGCATTCGGGACGAGTGACAGATCATTCAGTGGGGAGGCAGGCACAGCATGTGTCCATGTGCATGTGACTCTAAACAGCAAGCCAGCAGTACATGATGCCCAGCAGATATGATATACTGCTCATTCTGGGCTAGATGCAAATTGAAAAGGAGTGGAAGGCTAAAAGCTGTAACTTCTGACCGTAAGTTCCCAATGACGCATCACTGAAGGTTTGTCAAATTTGTGCCAGGAATGCATGGACAGAGGCAAATCAATAGCCTCCCCTCACTATTTCCTATGGAAGATTCTCAAGAACTTATCATAATATGTTGTGTAGCTTCACCATACCCGACTTTTCACCATCATCTTTTCCAGTTCTTTGCTGATGTCTGAGAATGTCGGCCTCTTGTCTGGTTCTTGTTTCCAGCATCGAAGCATGAGGTTATACCTGTGGAGGAAGAAGTTTCACAGGGGTTGAAATAAGTATCATTTAATCCTCCCAACAGACTCGTTTTCCACGACTGACTGTCTGAATGTGCTGGAGGGGCGTTACTGCACTTGGCAGAAATGAGGAGATGCTGTAGAGTGGAGCTCACATTTCCTCCGAGCAGTTCTCCGGTCTCTCCATCCTGTAGCCGGTCTTTAGGAGGTTAAAGAGGCGTTCAGGAGCAATACCTGGGTATGGATTTCCTCCCAGTGTCACTATTTCCCACAGCAGCACACCAAAGGACCAGCTTGGAAGAGAACACAAGAATATAAGAATATTTAATATTTAAAACTGTGTGTCTGCTTAAAGGAATAGATCGAAATTTTGGGAAATACCCTTGTTCACTTTCTTGCCGAGAGTTGGATGAGAAGATTGACTTTAAAACCTGTCTGTTAAATATGAAGCTACAGCCAGGAGCCAGTTAGCTTAGCTTCCCATAATTCTGGAGAGATGAGGAAACCGCAGGCCTGGCTCTGTCCGAAGGTAAGAAAATCCATCGGGGGCACCTCTGAAGCTCATTAAATAACATAACATCTATTTTGTTCAATCCATACACAAACCAAAGTGTAAAAAGGAGACATTGTGCTTTTACAAGGGGTTATCTGGTGAAATATTTCTACCCGTTTTTACAATTCTCTTTCAACAAAGGAGATGTAATGTATTAATTACTGAGCTTTAGAGGTGCTGGTAAACAGATTCTGTTACCTAAGAACAGAGCCAGGCCAGGCGCCCCCCCTTATTTCCAGCCTTTATGTGAAGCTAAAGGCTCAGCTAATCATCTTCATATTTACTTTGCAGACATGACACTGGTATCGATCGTCTCATCCGCCCTTCACATTGAAGCGATATTTCCCAAAATGATGAACTTAAATGATGATGATACTCACACATCACTTTGTGTTGTGTAAATGTGATCAAACAAGGACTCTATTGCCATCCATTTAACAGGTATACGACCCTGGAAAACAGAGAGAAACCTTGTTATTTCTTATTTAAAAGATTATTGTGAATAAAACAAAAATTGGTAATTTTCTGTCTCTTTTCTTTACCTTGCTCCTCTTAACATACGAGTCCTCTTCATACACATCTCTGGAAAGGCCAAAGTCTGAGATCTTCATCTTCCTCCCTTCAGCTACGAGGACGTTTCGTGCTGCTAGGTCCCTGTGAACAAGCTGTAGGACACAAATGCACATTTTGACTTCATTCATTCCCTGCCTCCCACTGACAGTTCGATTCCTTTCAATGCTTTCATTTAAACAGATATTTCACCTTCACTCACTACTTACACCTAAATTGACATTTGAGCTTCATTCAGCCCTTACACTTAAACTAAAACTTGAGCTTCTTCCATTTGAACCGCTATTTCAGCTTCTTTGGGTATTTGTATTTAGACTGCAACCAAATCATTATCAATATTTATTATTCCAAAAGTTAAACCTGTAAAATTCGAGCAGCGAGCACACATGCCGTACATTTTCTTCCGAAAATTTTGCCTTTTTCTAGTTTGTCAGGTACCTTCATTTCAGCCAGGTACTGCATGCCCCTGGAGATCTGCCATGCAAAGGAGATCAGGTCGCCCATGGTGAGCGCCCTGTCGTCTGGGTTCTCCAGGTAGCTGGAGTTTCGGTTGGCGTCCCTGCCCATGTAGCTCGGGCCAACTTTCCGACTCTCGCGCAGGAAGTTGCGGAGCGACCCATACTTGGCATACTCCACAATCAGATACAATGGACCTATTCAGAGAAATGCAGCACTTAGACTCCATGTGCAACACACATGCCCTGAGAGAGGGTGGCAGAGGGAGTGGGGTCTTACCGTCCTGGCTGCATGCTCCATACATTTTTATGACATGTGGATGGTTGACTTGCTTCAGTAAAGTGAATTCTGACAGCAGGTCACGCAGCTCACTGTGCGAGGCGTTTTCTGTAATGGAGGAAAAGCGGGGACTTTAATGACGAAACCATTCATCTCTTCAGACACTCACTCCTCGTATATCACCATTACTTCCAGGCTTGTCTGGTCTTTGCCTGGCTTGTCTTACCTTTAAGCATTTTCACAGCCACAGTGGTGTAACCTGCTTTTCCTTTCAGCCTGAAAGCTGTTGCCTTCACAACTTTCCCAAACTCTCCTTCTCCTAAAGTCTTGCCAAGTACAAGGTTTTTACGAGGAAACTCCCACTTTGGATCCTCCTGTTGAAACAACATGACATTTCTGACTTCTCAAATGATCCAACACACAACACAGAGGGGGAAAAAAGTATGTCGCAGGTTGAAAGAAACAGCTTACAGGTATTTTAAAGGTGTCTGTCTCGATGGATTCCTGCGAGCCCCGGCGTACATTGTTGGCAGGGAAGCTGATGGGGTAGGCCTGGGCTGGCCGACGGAAAGTCATCTCTGCAGAGGCAATCGGAGGCTTGGGTGAGTTCTTGTGGTACCGGTGGATGAAGTATGAGGACAGGAGGATGGAGACGACGAAGGAGAGCAGAAGAGATGTGGCGATGATGGTCTTACACATGTCGTCACATATCGCCTCTGCAGGAGAGGGTGGTGCACAAAAGTGTCATTTTTCAAGAAAGCAGCTATCAATTACTGGTTCATTCTCGAAATGACATGAGATTACCGACATTTTTTCATGATTTATGACAACTCACCCTCAACATCTTCCTTCTCACAGAAGCACCTCTCAGAGTAGCAGTAGCAGGTTCCATAGCCAGCCTTAATCCCATTCCCCAAGCCTTGTTCATGACCTCCGATAACAGGCTCCTCTTCAAAGACAAATGTAAATTGTCAAAATGGTCTTATTCATAGATTTACGTGTAGTACAAAATGTGCTTTTCATCTTTGAGTATTTGGAGGAAAAAACACGTTTCATACTTGTACAGTCTTGCGGGCATATTGACATATCTTTGCTTTCCACTGCATCACAAAAACTATCTGGGCATGTCCGCAGGTCAGGGGAGCAGGTCGAGTAATTCTCAGATATACCTGAAATATGAAAAGGGTAAGTGGGAAAACAGATGACACCAGGTGACAAACAACAAGCACATGACTGACAACTAAACCACATATATTTCATTGTCAAAAACACGAATTCTGGAGTTTGGTTCGCTTGTCTTGATGTTAGCCTGAAATTAAGTCCTTGAGGGTGAAAAATGTAGCTGTTTAAACAACGATACACTTACTCCAAGGTCTCATAATTAATATGGACATGATTCAGCGATGTTAAAATCCTATATGATTACAAAAAAAACAGCTTTTACTTGTCGATGGTGAGTGCTAACGAAATAAAATGTACCTCTTTCTGTGCCTTGCCTCCATTGGCATTTCCCTGTTGTCGCCCCGAGGCCTCGGACAGACTCGCAGTCTCCTCGCTGTCTGTTCTCTGCACAGGACAGGAACTGCTGGGTCCCCTGGCTGGCCTTATTCGCTATGTACAACAGAGCCAATAAACACACATAACCAAACCTTTAAAAGGCATGTGGGAGAAAAGAATCTGCATGTGTGCCTACGGCCGTGTTGAATTAGTTAGGAAGTGAAACACAAGCTGTCTCCTAAATAACAGCAAGCGGTAATGTATACTGAGAAAACTGCACTAAATAATGTAAGGTCTTTTGCCTCTAAACATGAGCATGCTGTGCGCTGTTTACTAATGTAGATTTAAGATTAGCACAGATTAGATCATGATATGAAGACTCTATTTTTAAAACCTTGTGAAATTTTAAGTGGACCCTGGCTGTTATAGTCTCACCTTCGCCATCTAGTAGGATGTGGATCTGCGTGCTGGCCTCCTGCTGTGTGTTCTTCTCCTGAGCTACAACGACGTACTGCAGGTCCTGGCACCTGGGCCTGCGCAAAGCCTCCGAGTCGTTCACATAGAGCAGTCCCCACATCTTGTCGGGAGCTTGGGTGATGCTTATGGCTGTATAGCAGGACTGCAAGTCAGCAGACACGTTCCTATCCGGCACCTCGAGCCGGTATGTGAGGCTGAAGCCATCAAACTGCTGGCAGTTTTCCACACAGACTCTGCCAACCTGAGTAAATGGAACAAGAGATTGAAAGGTGAACATGAGCCTAAGAAGGTCATTTAAGTGGAAAGGCTCCAAGCAGGTGTCAGTCTCAGTATATTTAAGAGTGAGTCAGCACAAGGTCACATTTTTAAGCTGTTTAAATGGCTTTAGTTTCTATACAGTGAGTAGAGTTAACACGCTAACATTTCAGAGTTAAATCTTATCCTCTTAAAATTACCGCAGCATTAAAACTTTGAGGCATTTTGCACATCTGGCCACTTCGGTGACATCAAGGCAGGCCCTGGACTGTAATCACACCCTTAGAAATTTTTACCCTCTGTTGCCTTTGCTTGCCAGTGAGGGAGGTACTGCGTTGTACTAAAATACCTTAAACTGCATTCATTTTATTTATTAAATTGTCGGGAAACAATGTTGTAAAGTTGAGTCATTTTCCCGTGCTGTCTTTGCTCGATCAGCTAGCTAATGCTGCTCCCAGCCCTAGACACATGATGTTGGCCATGGGACGACTTTGCCCCGTATAACAATTCCACAAACACATTTTTTTCCTTTTACCATACAAGATCGGGGAGGAAATCCCCTGTAAAAGGGTTTATCTCCTTTTATACCAAAATTTATGTCAGTAAAACTATCAGAATCCTAGAACAACACATTAGCGGGCAAGAGGGCGGAATAAGACACCCAGATGTGAATTATTGTGTAGAATGTCACTTTAATGAATTCTCAATGAATTCTCTCTAAATGTCTCTGCTCTACATTTTTTGGGTATTTAAAACTACTGACCTCCCTCGAGGGGGAGATATTGATAAAAGCTTTTTTGGATCCATGCCTTCGACCATCTACAACGTAGGGTCCTTAATGAGGGAGAGACTACATGCTCTGCGTGTATTCTGCATGTCTCACACTCTGATGGTCTGACGGGGAAGTTTGCAGATTTTTCAGCCTTCTGATACCAATCAGTTACAGTGACATCCCGTTAGGAAGGGACCCCATATCCAGTGTATTGAGGAAGAATAATTGCAACGGCCAGTGACACTTGTAATGCGCACATGGGGATGTGAATAAGGATTGACTTGAAAAAAGTCTACCCATTCTTTATGACAGCAGCAGACTAAATAGGGAGTTATGGATTTGGCTGGTAAGTAGTCATTAATACCTGTGCATAAACAGAGGCTCTGCGTGTCAGCGTGAACATCAGCGTGACATTTGGGAAGCGGATGTGGACTGGTAGTATGGTGATGTTGAAGTGCAGCAGCACTGTTCCCTCTAGACCAGAATAGGTTGTGTCGCTGACAAGGTAGTCCAGCTGCACTGTGCGATTTTCATTCACATACAGGTTCCTCTTCAGGACAAGTTCTAAAATCAAGGGAAAAACATGTATACATGTAAAATAGAGGTTCAAAAAAACAGATGCATTTTAGTGCCTCCGGAAATACTTACGGTAGTCGTGGACAGTCTCTCGAATGCCTCCACGAGCCGCTTTCTTTTCACTGAAGGTGTCTTTTATGTCAAATGTTTTATTTATCCATGGGTCACTATTGAGCAAGGTCCCCACATACTTATTGTGACGCTGGTCGATTTTATAGATGGGGGTTAAATCCCTGTCAAAGACGAACAAGGTTCCAAAAGAGCCACCCTGGAAAAAAAAAAAGAACGAGGAAGTGTGTAATTGAATCCTAATGTGAAGAAGATAAAATTAGCCAACACAGTGTCTATAAAACAAATCACAACTGATCAGTGTTGTATTAGTCTCCTCACCTTTGTCCGATTGAAGCTGATAACAATATCTGCTGTGTCTGTTCCGTTCACATACGGTGCGTTGTCATCCTCATCGTTGACAAAAACGTCCAGTGAAGTTTCCACCTTGGTGATGACCGCCTCTGTTCGGACTGTGCAGACCAGCAGGAGCCTATAGCATTCACTCTCCTCGCGGTCCAAAGGGGCGGTCACCACCAGCTCTGTGGTGTTCTCATTTACAGCAAATGGTGCTGGGGTATCTGTAGACAAGAGGAAGAACAGAAACAATGGATGTCTCTACAGCCACCGTATGAATGGAATAAACTCAGTTAGAGATGGTATGGGCAGGATTTAAAGCAAGACGATAACTTCTGCTGAACAGCAGCCACCGTGACTACAATGACAGTAGTGGATTAATACAGCATTTAGCAGTAATGCTAAAACAGTGTAACAGTACCACAGGTGGAAAAGAGTCGTACAGTCAGCGAAGTGACTCAGTAATGTGTGTTATACAGCAAATTTTTACTTAAACTTTTATAACACTCGGTAACATTAGCCACCATAAGGCTCTGGTCACACCAAGTAAGGCTCTAGTGGCAAAACAACTCAATGTATTTAAATGAGCAGTGGTGCATTTTATGGCCTATGAATTCATCTTTCAAGTAATATAAAGTGTCTCTTTAATGTGTCTAACCTGATTCCACATTGTAAGAGATAGTGTAGTTGGGGCAGACATTGAGTCTGGTGAGACGTCGGAGTTGCCGTAGGGCCCCGGGGAACCTGTTCTCCATTATGTGAGGGTTGGAGGTGTCTCTGTGTGGGAAGCATAGTTCCTTCATGTCTGTCTGGGCGCACTGTGGCAATGTGGCGTTAACAAAGTCCAGGGTGATCCGAGTGTAGTTTCTGATGATGCAATGGGACCCCTTGGAGAAGTCAGGTAAAACGATGGCCTGCAGGAGCAACTTCTTCACAGACCAGGAATGTTGATCTGACGAGACACACAGCCCAAACAAAACCAAGAGGCATTTTAATCTCAGACAGTGCTCTTTTTGTTGACCGCACTCTTTTTTTTGCCTGTATGCAATTACATTATCATCCTGAGGAAAGAAACCTGAACACAGAGCCAAAGCATTTTTCGTAAAGTATGCAAAGAGCATAAATGTTAAGAAACTAATTTACTCTCATGTATACGGCCCACCTGGCACTGAAATAGTAATATACATTACCATGAAAATGCCTGTACCAAACTCACTTGGCAAGGTGAAGTCGCTCTCCTCCAGGGTTTTGTTCAGGGACAGTATTCCAGTGTTGATGTCCAGGTGGAACCAGGAGCCGTAGGCTGGACGTCGGAGAGAGTTCCAGCACAGATAGAAATGGGGCCGCTCAGAGTCACTGTCCAGCATGGCATGGACCTGGAGGATCGGTGTACCTGCCGGCTGGCCAACATATACCGTCTCAATGTACTCATTCTGAGGGAGGTACAGCCCTATCGCTCCTGCACAAAGAAGACACGAAATAACCAGATGTCTCAAAACAGGCAGCCAAGTGAATCACAGGGGAATTCAGTTGTTTCCCTTTAAGGAAAACACTGTGACAACTGAAAAATAAGGACTGACATTATTGCCGAGACCCTGTCCTCTTACAGAGCAGGATAACAACAGTTATCAGACATCTCTGTCTGGATATTTAATTGTGACAACAATACCCGCTGGCATGCTGTCTGGGCACTGAATGGAAATCTACAAATACATGGGACGTGACATGTTCAGTTTTTTTTCTCCTCTGATACGTCTTTCAACTCTCCTGTTGGCGGATATTGAAGGGAGGGTTCAAATGACACTTATCTAGCTCTTTTAATGAATTTCTCATGTGGTCGATAACATGTGGTTTCCGATTCTCCTTCCATTCACCTTGAGAAGTTTAATTAGAGGGGATAACATGATATGGAGGATAAATGAATCATTACCTGCCAGAGGGGAGTGTGTGGTGTGTATACGCATTTGTGTGCACGTGTGTGTTTTGGGTAATCCATAAGGAGGCTGTAGCAGGCTTTGTGTTTTACAGGAAAATGGAGATGTGAGTGTTCCTCCTGTAATTATATCCCTGTTATGTTCTTCTTTGACGACAGTAGGCGACCATTTAGGGAACGCACTAATGTCATTAGCAGACAGCAAAACTAGATTTTCTATTTCTGTTGGTGCAGTTGAGGCTTTGTCTCTGGTTTCAGACACTGATTTAATTTTGTGGGGCTTGGATGACAGGAGGCTGAGCTGATGGATAAATGTGGCCGTCCTTCCTGAAGGATGGAGACGGAGATGCACTCAGGGAGGCTGCAGGCCTTTTAATAAAAGTGTTCCTGGGACAAAAACAAACGGCAGACCACTTGTTTGGTGGGAGTCAGTTTCGTGACTGCTATCATTTAAGGGATGACTTCCCTTTTCCTAAATCTATCACAACCATATAAGTCTTCAGTTTATGTTTCTAGCACAGTTAGATGTAAAGATCTGCCAGGTGCCACCCAAAGTGGTTTTGTTATGGTGCTGCCGTCAAAAATAAGGATCACAAGGATTTTTTTTTTTTCAAGTTTTGGTCAAATCAAAAAAGGAAACAACATAATAATATATTTTTAACAATATGCTGGAAAAGACAACATAGAGGCAAATGACTGGTTGGCGAAGCTTTAAAAAAAAAAAAGAGTGAAAATAAAAATATAACATAAGAATTTACATTCTCTCCTAAAATCAGGCACTGCAATAGCTCGTTCATCAGTTTTAGGTTTCTTTAACTATTATTTCGGAGAAACTTTAGACTTTTTGATGAATCTGAAAATTCATCTAAGAAAATATAAATTATTTGCAGCGATGGATACGGTATTTACCCACATTTAAAATTTAGTTATGTAAAATCAAGTAATTAAAATTAAAATGGCCATGTTTGTTTCTACCCGAGTTGCTTAGTACATTATATCATTCAAAGTAAATTTATGATGTTACCGAGCAGGAGATCACGGGCATTTCCGTAGGTAATTTTCAGAATATTTTGCCATCAGAGCATGAAGTAAAGATGACATAAAGCTTCCTCTCAAGTTAAACGAAATGTGCAGGGGGTGGTTTCAATATTAAATCTACTGACAGTCTGGCTTGGAGTACTGAGTGTACTGATCTTGTAGCCACACTTAGGGGAGAGACTAAGACTAGTATTTATTCAGTGACGCATGCCTGATGTTGTTTGATACATTTGTACTTTGAAACATTGTACGTCTTCCAATTTTACAAAGTGGTACAATGCTGTGAGTCCATGGCAGGCAGAAACAAAATGGTTCAACATGGAATGATGGCCTTACTATAGCAGTATAACATGGTACGATACCTGTTAAATGTTATATAAACACTTTAAATGTGACTCTCAGCAACACATGAATGCTACAATAATGATTTATTGGAGTTACAAGAGCAAAATAACACAGAATGTGATGTGAGAAAATATGGGAAGTGAAACACAGTATACATGCAACATCAGTGTAGGTCTCCATCTGTATACCTAAAATGGCCATTAGAGGGAGCCATTGTCATTTGACACAGACCCGAACCTGATGGAGTGGAAAACTGCTACTTAATCTTATCGTTGTACTGTAGCAGACGAATGTCTCTCCTAATTTCATAAGATGCTAAAGATCCCAGTTTCATTTGTATTTTCAACAAGGTAGAAAAATACCACGTTCTACAGCCCTTTATCAGATAAATAAAGAAAATTAATCTACAGAAATCTAACACATGGTACAGTCATGAATCAAAGAGAGCAGATGACAGCAGCTCTACAAATAAAACTAGAGGGTCCAATGTGTTAACCAGTGGGAGCCGCACGTATTTATGAATGCTGGCCTTGGCTCTGAGCCATGGTGGCTGGACCCTATGCGACACAATTCGTTTATATCATTCAAAATTCAATTTCTTTCCAGGACTGAAGCCAACAGAAAGCAAGCAGTTTATATCAAAACTAATTAATTGAATGGATCAAGCAGGCCTCTCTTAGTAAATGGCATCTTTTGTCTGTGAAACCATGATGACGATTTTCCAAAGCTTGCCTCATTACCCTTCCCAAATGATGCACAAGAATGACAGAAAGTAATGAAATTTCACCTCTTAACGCCATGCATGGATAATGATTTTTAAAATAAAAGCTGGCGCTCATCTCAGTGATGTGTCTTGGGGACACTGAAAAATGTTCCTTTCAGACTTTGAGATATAGAACGACATCAGGCTGTTTTTGGATTAGCCTTGACGTCCCACAACTTAAAGAGTGTAAACATTACCACCATAAGCAGACTTTTTAGAACCTTCAAACACCTATAAAACTAATGCTCAGCTGCAGCATACAGTGTCAATTCTTCAAAAGCTAGAGTAAGTAATTTTGCAAACAAAGTCATTGTTTGAACAGGAGGACTCTTGTAGCGCCAGTGTTTACAATAGATATCATGTACTGCTGAGTGGATAGTGAAATTGGACTCGTACTAGGCTGAAAAACAACAGTGAAAAAACCTCTGCGCATGCTCCTCCCGGTTGTCTTTGATGATTGCAGTTTCCTTGAGTTATTTATGGCCTGTGTCCATTTTGTCTCATATTTTAACAGTGGAAGGACAAAAAGGACAAAAAGGGCTCATCACAAAATCTGAAACCACATGCTCAGTCAGCCACAGACCACAGTGTGTCTGGGACTGTCAGAGCCGATAAGGTGGAACGCCCTCTCCGTCGTCCCAGACAAAGACAGGAACTCAATTAGCTCAATGCGTGCTTCGGCTGATAGATTTACCAGCTATGAGCTCATGTGCTGGAGTAACCCACAAGCTTACTAATCTACCTCTGTGGAAGCCTCAGTGAATCAAAACATGGATCCTCACTGAGCATCCTCGTCAAGAGCATGGCAGATCAGGAGGAGTGACCCAGCCTGGCTGCTGTATGATGCACTCCCTCGCTAATCTTGTTCGTAGACTGGAGCTCCTGCGGCGAGAGCTCAGCCCCATGCCCTCTGATTCCCAAGGTCAAAGTGCGCTGCATCAGTCCCTGGTAACGACCCATTGGAAAGGCCGTGTATCTGGCAGAAGACCAATCAATAACCGCGCTAATCAACAGCGATGCTGATTGTTTTCCACTGATGAGACAGACAAGGAGAAAGGCCGATGGCTGCATGTGTACAATCATCTCTGATGCACGTAATATGGACCCACTTGTTTAGCTGCATGGCAAAAGAAATAATACATCTACAGTATAGGCTTCATTTCACAGCCAGCTCTACAATTTGCTCCATCAATATCCACATTTTCGAAAAATCCATCATCTATTACAAAGTAGCTGGAGCAAGCAGCATTAGGGAGCATGTCACCCAGTTATATTGGGGTGATATAAATACAATAAATATTATAATCACTTTGAAACCTTTTATGATTACTTTGCTTCCAAAGATGTAACAGTTATGGGAATGGTTCTCTTCAAGGATTCAATTAACTAAAAAGCTGCAACTTGGGCTATAATTCCACTTATGAAAGCTATTATTGATCATAATGTTTTGAAATCTCTCCCTCTTGGCATCCTGTGCCAGTGTGCATGATTGCTTCGTCATAGCATGCTGGATCCAGAACCCAGATTTAACATAGTCCTAATTGTGATGCTTTTAATCTCAAAACAATAAGTACTGAGGAAAGAAAGTCATTTCCTGTCATGATGGCAGAGTCATAAAACTTTTCATCGGAGTAATACGATATCTGATCTCAGTTTGGAGGGGGGCGGTCAGGCTCCAGGTAGATTACTCGGTTTACCGTGATGCATACCGTAACATAATAATCAATTACCCTAGAATGTAATCCATTTAGCCCTCAGAGAATACAAGAGCCGAGATCCAATGAACCATGTTCATCAGTCATCAAGAAATCTAATAGAACATCTCCTTAGGGGCTAGCTGCAAGTATAAATTCAGTTTAAGAATTCCTCTGGGGGTGACAGTTGCATCAAAAATTGAACACATGGTACATCATAGAGCTCCAGGCTGTGTTTGATGCAGCGGTTATTAGACTGTTTTGGTAAAACCTCTCTATCCTCGTCAGAGCGGACATGTACACAGTAGCATGCAAAGGCTGTCACTGCCTGTGGCAAAATAAAGTAAAGTCATTAATATTCGCATTCATAGTTCACTGTCACAGGTTTCATGACGGTTTCAGCTTACTAGATGACTGAGTTTGAGAAACAAGGGCTTTCTGACCAAAGCTCACTTTTTCAACTTCTTGATATTTGCTCCTACTAACAGCATCCAAATAAAGAACATATCTTTATGATCCTTACCAAGAGAAATAGACTCCTCACATCTTAATGAGATTAAAAACGAATCCATTGTGAGCATCTTTTGTGTCCACTCTGTGTGTCCAAGGAAAATGTAAGATCTAAATAAGACTGCGAGTCTACAGCCATGCTTGCGCCTCTGAGGCTGTACTTAGCTAATCTCAGCATGCTAGCATGCTCACAATGTCAATGTGATGTTGTGGAGTTTTGCGGGTATTTGGTCACAAACCAAGTACTGGACAAAAAAACATATTGACCTAATTATGGTGCTCGATAAAGGGATCATTGGAAGTCAGCGGGATTAATCTTCTGGGGACTGTGAATGTCTGTACAAAATTTCATGAAAACGCATTAAATAGTTGTTGAGGTACTTGATTCTGAAAAAAGTCAAAAACCAACAGAGCAAGTATCCCTGGAGCCACTAGCATGGCTAAAAGCAGGCATGCATAGGTATACCTTATACATACTGCATATTACATGTTATTGTCATTGTATGCAGAGGTTTGTTGTGCCAGTGAAATAAACACTTAAACAATTCTGATAAATGAAATACAAAATGTGTTAATTGTGGGGCTCTCCAGCTTGCACTTTAGTGATGCTACAGAAGACTACATGTAGCATTTTACCATCATTAAATCTTTACCACATTAATTCTGTGAAATTAAAAGGGAGATGGGTAGTGACTATTTGTACTACTAGTCTCTGACTGCTTGTTACACTGTGTGTCGCCACATCAGGTTTCGCAGTGGGTGATGGATTACATTATGGAAACAGAGGGAGGGGCGTTTCTTCATGGCAGAGAATGGAGAGAGAGAATGATTGTCCAGCAGCACAAATGCAAGTAAAACTGTCAGAGTTTCTGGCACTGGCAGGTGACGGAACGTGGTGGAAAAATAATTCCCAACATATTTAGCCACATCTGTAAAGTGAAGGATCAAGCACATGGACACAGAGTGATGCCAGGGTGGGGCTGGCAGTGGAAGGGCCATCAGAAACATTCTCTTTGTGATAGGAAGCAACAGGGTTCATGGGAAAATGAGGATTTAACTTTAAGAAAACTGTGGACGGGCAAATATTCTCCATAATGGTTTGGTTTGTTTAGAGTAATGGCAATGAATTTGCAAATTAGATTTGTATTATTAAAACTTGTATACTTACCACCTATAAAATACTACCATCACTCACATTCAGTTCTGCAGCGTCACACGGACCATGTGGAGTCAAATGAACTGGGCTTGTTCTTTGTTTCACTGATTGTTGCAAATGACGGGTCAATCGCAGCGTGCACCACTAGGTGACTGAAAAATAACTTGTCAAGACCCATGTGAAACGAGAGGACTAAACGCCCGAGGGCAAAATTTCAATCAACGTCTCCTTGTCCTTTCACCACAGCAAATTAGATTCTACCCATGCATGAGAGGGAAGCGTGACCCTGAACTGACTAGAGGATCAGAGAGAGAGCTTTGACAGGTAGGAGCAGCATCCATGCAACACCAGCAGCAGCAGCAGCAACAGTCCAGACATAGAGGTTGGGACTCTCAGCAAAGGCCGTATAATGAATTGGGCGGTGTCCATCTATCAGACATGACGCTTCAAAAAAACCCAATGGGATGATGCATTTTTGCCAACATTTTGGTGATTTAAAAATGCATGAGCTGGCAAAAAGAGGTAAAATTACAAAAGTCAGAATATCAATTCTGAACGGCTGAAACTGCTGCATCACTGCTCTGATTCTGATAAAACTTGGCAAGATGATGCTGATGATTTTACTGATTGTCCCACAAGGTATAAGCTACATTTGTGGCAGACAGCATGTTCACTGTTGCTCATTAAATTCTTTTGGATTTCCCTCTTAAAAAATGTGGAAAACTTATTTTTCCTTGGCAGATTTCTTAGCATTTGTAGCTTACTGGCCTTTTAGTTGCTGGGAGGGTTGGGATGAATGGAGGGAAACTAAGGCCAGATGGCTGTGGTTTTATATCACAAAATTTTATTTTAAATTAATAAGCTGGGGGAAAAAACCTTCCCTGTGTGCCATAAACAGGGAATCAGGTTTCTTTTTGGTAGTAACACCTTTGACAGTTTTTCTTCCTGAGACACAAAAAAAGCTCTGCTGTTTACACAATTTAATATAAAAGACAAACTCTCCTGCATACAACTTCAAGATGTTTTCCAATTACACTATAAGATACTTAGTGACAACGAGAGTGGAAAAATTGACAAGATTTATGATGCATCCATAGGCGACACAAGACAAAAGCTCTCCTAAATCATATAATGTAATAAGGAGCTAAATCAAATAGCAGCATGTTCAAATGAGATTTATTGGTCTGGTCCTTCTCAAAAGCAAAAGATGCTGATGAAAATCATCATTCTAATGCAACGAGAAGGAGGAGCAGCTAAAGAGGCTGCAAGCATGGCTTCCTCTGGGAGGGGGGGGGGGTCATCACCGAGGATTACCGCTTGGTTAAGGTTTCAAAGGTCAGAGGGCAAGGTAGGGTCAAAGATACAGTAGCAAGGTCACAGCAGAAGAAAAACCAATCAATACTTTTATGTGAAAACATCTGTGGCTCTTCTTGTGGAAGTGATGGATTACACAGAAGTGCCTGTTAAAAGGGTTTCTGTTAAATTCGATAAAGGCTTTCACCAGGTTTAGTCACAAAAGTTACTATTCAGTGCTTGTTCTGTAGGCATACATCAGTTCTTCATACTACACTAATCGTTAGCTAGTCTCCATTTAAATAAATCAAATGAATCAAAGGTCACTTCAGCAAGCGCTCCAAATGCACACCAAACGTCCATGTTCTTCTTGTTAACATTCAAATTGAAATCCTAACAAAGCCACGACTAACCATAAGACCTCTTGCCTTGGATTTTCTCCGAAATGACGACAAGAAGACATTTTTACGTCCATACTTCAACCAACTCCACAACATAAGCAAACAGGCATCCCAGCCCTCAATTCACTCTAATTTATGTCTTGAACTGCTTTACTTCCTCTTCTTAGCTCTACTCCTAAGTGCTGGGCGATGTGGCAGCCACATTTAAAAATGCTGATTACTCTTACAGTGAGCACTGATTTCCTTTGTTTCCTTTGTTTGATTACCTCAGCACGAAAACCTAAACTAATTAGTAACCTGTAACCTGTAACAGGGATGATGTGAATTACCAAACACTCACTATTGCAACTTGTTTGCTACAACCTAAACAAATAGTGTAACCGTTCCTTACATTCAAGCAAGTTCTAATTTGCACGTTTGTGTTCACATTGGAGGATATGTGACACAAAAAGTGCATCGAAACATCATTAAATTACTTAGAATATGAGCATGTGGACATCTGTACAATAATTTGCTAATTTCAACTCTTTTCAAGGAATGCAGAGTGGCAAATGGTTACACTGTCAATGATGTCAACAATCAGAACATCCTCCAAAAGTGAGACAAAATCCTCAGCCTGAACCTATACAACAAAATCCCCCTGATGTCTCATTTTGAGGCCAGGTATCGTCCGACCTGCAATCTGAACAGTGTGTGCACTTGTATAACAGGCGATATTTTCCTAAAGAAAACAAACAGCCAGTGTTTGCCCAGAGATAGGAGCAGCTGCTGCACACCTGCCTGCGGCTCGCTTCTTCTCCACTCTGAACAAGTCTAGGTCTTTTGTTGCAACAAAACGGGCAGGTGACAGGCACCGCATTTAATGTAGGGTGTAGATTTCAGCACCCATTTAATAACCATCTCGTCCTTGACATATGCAATCGTACTAGACCGGCTGTGTTCATCTATAAATACCAGGAGAAATGCCTGCTTCGCTGACAATACATGTAGAACCAACCAGAACTGACATGTAAATGTACGTAGGGTGTGTGATAGGAGCATCATACTGTATCTGTGATGTGAGTCCACATCTCTCAGCCTCTTTGTGCTGAGAACTCCACTGTCTGTCACAATGAAAAATGATCAGAGAACATGACACACAACTGTGGCACCTGAAAATTTTCATTAATCATTTCAACAACACTGCACGAAACTGCTCTCTTGGGCGATTACGTTTGAGCCTGTAGTTTACTGGTAAGCCCACTGTTGCAGACATGAAACAGCACTTGCCCATTCACGTGAAAGCGAACCCTTTTTTCACATCTCAATTCCACTTAAAGACTGTGATGGTAATCTTATTTTTAAACCCCACATCCCTGATGAAAGTACCGGTAGTAACCTCTGTTAAGACAAGTTTCAACTCCAAAAACAAATTCAGGAATTCCACACTATTGCCTATATTTGTCCAAGCATCACATTTGACATGCTTGCTGCACACTGAGATTCTCACACTCCTGAGCTATGAGAGACACTTTAAATATAGACTGCATGGGAGGACAGTGTTGGTACAGTTGGGCTGTGGGATTGTGAATGGGATTATAATATTATGATATATGGCTGTATTCATTTGACTCTAGGTCTCAATGTGCCATACCACGCATAACAGCCAGAAGCACAAGGCGAGTATCACTTTCTGCAGCGTAAAACAGTGCCGGCACTGTGTTTGTGCCATTTCAGACACTTGTTGGAAGACCCTTAAAATTCACTCAACTTCCAACATGTTGCAATTTAGCAAAGCAGTTTAGCTTTACACATGAGCAGCCAATTGGATGAGTATTTGCCAGTTGCCATCTAAAACTCAAGCTCCACTGGCTCTGTTTGCAGCAGCTCTCCGTATTTCTCTTTACCTTGTTGTTTTTTGTTTTTTTTTAACTGTCATAGTCAGTTTTGCAGAGAACCATGCATTTTGTAAATTTAAGGCGCATCCCAAACCAAACAGATATTAGTTTCTGCTGTGCCCATACCATAAGTAACAGCCTTTCTGACTGACAGGACGCCAACAGATGAAGAGGATTCTTAAAAGAAAAAAAAAAAATGAAGCTGTCAAATGAACAGGTAATGTCTCAAACAGAGATTAGAAACCACAGAGTCAAATGTTCTCTTTTGGGATATTTATACTAGGCTTTTTCCTTTTCTTTTCTTTTGTTTGCACAAATAACCCTATCTGTTTCAAGTAAGGCACTATAGATTTAGAAACATACTTCAGTGTAACATATATTTAAAATAGCTTTTAACTTCCTCTCGTGTGCTCCTCCAGCATGAGTCTAACCGTAAAGCTGATGATGAACCTTACCTTCCAGCAGCAGCAGCAGCAGCACCACAACCATGTTTCCCCGAGAGAAACCACAACTTAGCCCCATATTCGCGAACCATAAGTAAAAGTTTCTGAATGAAAAGGCGACTCAAAAAAAAAAAGTTCCTTTGGCACAAAAATTTCCAAAAAAGAAAGAAAAAAAAAAAAAAGAGTCAATCGGAGAAAATACACAGAGGCGCTGTATAAACCAGCGTGTGTCCCGTGTTCGCGGCTCCGTGCAGGCGCATGAAGTCCTCAGTGTCCCGTAGACGGGCTGCTGTGTGCGGCTCCAGTGGCGGCTGCTGGGCTGACTGGCTGCTCGGGGGGAGGAGGTTCAGTGCTCTACTACCCACTGGTCCGCCGCTTCCGCAGCAGCAGGCATCCACAGGAAATTTAAGGGCATCATTTAACAGCGGGTCGGTCATCTCATTAACACTCTGCGGGGGGAAATTATTAACAATTAGCATTAAATGTGTAGAGGCTCATTTTAAAGGTACAGGCACTGTTTTTTTTTTTTAAAGGATATCTGCTGTGGTCATTTTAATCACTGCTTCATTTTACAGTCCTGTAATCATTTATGTATGAGTTTTATTTTGAAATAGTCACGAATCCACATCTAACCCTATTCAGTAGCGTCAGTGACATTGATTTATTTCGTTTAGTGGGTTCAAACAAAAAATTTGAAACCAAAAGTGTCATTTGAGAACAGGATTTCAGTGGCCCACCATCAGGTGAATTGAGTTTTAGGGCGAATAATAATCCATTTCACTGCCGAATCCAAAACACTGCACGGTTTATAACACTTAGTAACAGCTAACTGGCAGACCCCGGCAGTGTTTACCTGCTCGCTGCTGTAAGACCAGCTGTGTGAGTCTGGTCAGACTCTGTGGGACCTCTCCCCCCTCAGGTCTGAGCGTGCGTCCGGGGCTGAAGGCTGTGTTAAAGTGTGGGATCTCTCTGTGACTGGATGGTGTGGAGTGATGCATTGCCTGAGCCTCGGGGCAGGACACCAGTCACTCACACAGAAATTGCTCTCCAGTCAATGTCTCTGCATGGAGCAAAAACACTGGAGCTCACTGGGCTGCAGAGGGGACGCCAGGGCTTCTCAGAAGCTCCAGCAACTTTCACCAACTGGAAAAGCGTAACCAACACTGTACTTATATTTGCAACGTCTCTCTTCGGTATAATTTCTCTTCTGTTTTCATCAATAGAGTTTGAAATTGTGTGCCCTTAAATTCACGATTAATATACTGTACTATGCAATACTTTACTGAAAATAGAGGTTGAAAGCCTGATAATACCCAGATTGGCACACAACACAGATTTATCTTTCATCTGTGTTTGGTAAGCTTCAATCTAAAACCCTGTATATCAATTTCAAATAAAGTTATTGCTTTAAATTTTCCAAGAAAAGGTCTGACAGTTGTCACCTGCTCCAAGATATCATGTTGTCTTCATTTGTGAAACTGATGTGAATGTATTTGTAATACAGGATCCGATAGGCAGATACTGTACTCACATGTTAACGTACTCTATATAGCGGGGTAAATGTAATGCTGCTAATTGTATCAAGGGAGAATGTGGGGATCATTATGTGAAAATCTGAAGCCCAGTGGTCTGCGTGAGAACATTGTATCTGGGATAAAGTTTCCATATGACAGACTATAGGTATCCTGAGACATATGCTCAGTGAGAATCAATAAAAGCAAGGAAGTGTGGTATGTGGTATGCTTTTTCTGAAAATGCTAGAGAGGCAAGATGTTTACAGCGCCGCAGGATGAGATTAGCAGAAAATCAACATGACATATGAGCAGAAAAATCGTCACCTCCACAGTCTAGAAATTCTTATTTTGACCCTTTTGATCTTTACTAACAGCTACTTGTGATGTTTAATGGGATTTGTGCTCATCATGCTGTTGCAGTTACTGTAAGTCACTCTGAATGAGTCAGCTAAATGCTTATATTTAAATAAAAAGCTTTGTCATTGCATGCAAATACACCAAAGATATCCTTGGACCTCTGTGGTGAGTCTGTATCGATTTCATTTACATCCCACGAAGAAGCATCTATGCATTTCCATTGCTGGCACAGTAGTTTAGGGAAGCAGTAATGGACTTGAGTCATGCTCAAGAGGGAAAGATGCACCTAGTGGGATTCAAACAGCAACCTCTGTTCATGAGACAATTATCAAAAGCACTGCACAGTAATACGCAATGTTCTTACGGCTTCTGAGGAGTGTGTAATATGATTTCACTCTGAAGGAAGAGCATGATGCTGTTTCATTTCATTAACTAAATGGTCATTTCATGATGTACACACCAACTGACCTGACGCTGAGGGCGCACTGGTCTGAGCATGTTCAATACTGTCATATATACATTCTACAAAAATATGTAAACTGTCAACTAGACAGTCTGAGTTTGAGAATTAACTCTGTTTCAGTAGTTAAGTAGCTTTGTGCATTAAATAAATAAAGTGTAAAACATGTAAAGGGCTCAGGCTCTTTGAGGGGGCTTGTTGCTGTCCTCTGATGAATTGGATTTTTGTAATTTCCCTGATTTTCTAATACGAGGAGTGCAAGAGGTTTCAGTCCCATTAATGACACTCCTTTGTGAGTTATGCATCTTGACCCTTATTAAAGTGCTGTCACTCGGACAGCAGATGGTACCCACATACACACACACACACACATACACACACACGACCACATACACAAACACACACACACGCGCACACACACACACACACACAAACACACACAGAAGGTAGAGAAGTGGCCATGGCAACAGACTCATAATGGCTGGCCTGGTGTGTAGTGGAATCACTCGGCCTAATTTGTTAAGTACCACCTCAGTATATTTGATTTAATCAGTGTATTCAGTGCACAAAACAAGTGGAATCAAATAAAACCTCAGCTGGCCACATTGACAGTGCATCAGAAATCTTCTTTAGAAACTGGAGGGTTATTTAATGGGATTCCTGGATGAACATTTTCATATTTTTTCCACTGTGCTACAGCTTTGAAAAAAGAAGATAATGACATCCACAGAATAAGAGGGGGACGGATGATCATCCTGTTCATATTTTGAGGAAGAATTTCTTCCTGTAGAGCAGGTAGGCGATGAGCACCCACAGTGAAGTTCCCCACAGGCTTTGGAAGAGCCACTCCCAGTGGCTCTGCTGGAAGTGCATCTCCCAGCTGAAAGGGAAGTAGAAACCCAGGAGAGAATGGCCAACATACACAAAAATGGAGTTTGTCCCTGAGGAAGAGAGGAGAAGAGTCAAACATAAGTTGTTGCTGAACAGGACTCCTCTGTTTTAAAGGAAAATTCCAGTATGTTTCAGCCTTGGTCTTATTTTTCATCAGTCATGATAGCTGGCAAGTTGCCCCAGAAGTAAATCTCTATGCAGTTAGCTAAAGTTGCTAACCCAGGGGGCTAATTTCTGTGTTTACTTTTGGTAAGACTCTGAGACAAGCATTTTAAAATGATTTTTGACATTTGTTTGCCACGATAAACCAGAATTCCAGTTTCCCAAATTACTTCAATGGAGGTGGTGAGTGCATAGGTAGCTTAAAGCACAGTCTAAATAGCTGCAATTATGAGAATAACACCCTGGTTGAAATATAGCAGAATTTTCCTTTAAACCTGCATTAAATGTTATTTGGCCACTTTGTGGCAGTGGGAACCAGCTGTGTTAAAGTGTGGGACACACAACACACTGACATAGTATCATCTTTAAAGTTGTGTATGTGGAAATAAGCAAACAGTTGCTTATTTACACATCCCAAAGTTACAAGGCAAATTAAGCTTTAATTTGGAATCCACCTGGCAAATGTGAGTTCAATATTTGCTCTCCTTCTTCCTCTGTTTTTCTCCTCAACAAGGGGAATATCTGGCTTTTAGGTGCTAAATGCTCCACTATGTTCACCAGCTAGTCGCTAACTTTGTCATTCTCGTGTCATTGTCAGGCAATGTACAGTGGGCTTTTAGAACTGCTTTGCTAAACACAGTTGCCTGTATAGGGAAACAAGATTAATGAGAGGGGTGAGACTTAACAAAATAGTTAAGTTACAGGCCAGAAAACCAAAAAAAAGAGAAAGATGTTAAAATTCTCAATAGAGCTGATTAGAACTGCATCTGGCATCATTTTTGTGGGTTCATCACTACAAGTAGTCATGTGATGCTCTTTTAATATAAAAATATGAATCATAGCCACTTTAAGAAATTAAATGCATATTGTTGATTCATGCGTTGAAGTTTTGCAAACATGTGTCCATTATGTTTCTGAGGTTTTTATTATACCCAAAGCACATAAGCCAGTATGATACATTGTTTGACATCTTGATTTGTGAATAAACATTACCTGTGTAGATGAATGGCTGGCCGCCCCACCAGCCCTTGATGTCAATGACAGAGTACATGCCTCCCAGAAGCAGGAAGGAGAAACAGCCCATACATGTCACATAGGACAACGACCTGGAGAAACAGACCATCAACAATAGTTTACAACAGCAACATTTTACTCTCTACATTAGGCCATCACTAAAATGTTAGTAGTACGGTGTGAACAAGGGTGTAAAAACACTGACTCTATAAATCTTCTGCTGCAGAAAAATAACACCCAGGGGTCTCGAGCCAGTCCAGCAAGCTGTGGGACAGTTTGTTGGATTGGTCTAAAGCATCAGCAGTGGATCCCTGGCACGTGCCCTGTGGAGCTGTGCCAGCCAGCCATGTCCTTGTCTGTTCCTAAGTGCAAGAATGTTTGATGTAATATCACCTAATGTAAAATGGCTGCCTCCTGGAGCCTCCTCTCAATGGGCTTTTTTATTTTTTATCTCAGCTGAAGTGGGGCCAAAAAGGACTCTTGGCTGGGAGTTAATTACTTCTAGACGTCCAGGCATAGACTCGTACTCAAGAGCTCAATAACATGTGCATGATGAACTGCCTATAAAAGCAAGTCAGGTAATGGCGAGGCATGAGCGCAGTGTCAGTGGGGGCCCCTGTGGAACATCAGGAAGAATTTGCTTACACATCACAGATGAAATGGTATTCTTCCTGCTGAAACATTAAAATGATTCACATCATATTAGGGGGAATGTGGGAGTGGAACAAATGCACAGGTCGTAAAGTATTTTACGTCAGATGTAGTAATTACACTGTATTTCATGCCAAATCTTAAGAAACATTCATGAAGATGCTGTGCCTTGTTTTTCCAAATAGGCATATGATCATATGATAGTTTGAGAGCAGTTAGACTGCTCTATGATTATATAGATGCTTTTCCCAGAGCCCATCACCCAGGGCTGGGGAAATGTGTAGTGAGTGCTTCTGGGGTAGAGATGATAAAGCATCCTTGATTCTACTGGCCGTAAGGAAGAGTGATCCTGTTTGGAGAGATGTATAACCGCTCCACCTCACACTCCCGACTGCCCGGGTGATTATTTACAGTCGTAGCTGTTGTTAGAGGTAAGTAAACGCGTGTTTTAGCAGCCTTGATTTGTGCCTGTGGGAAACCCATCCTTTTCTTTTGTGAGGAAAAGTGGCTGGATTTAGAGGGTCAGGAAGCACTTACCAAAGGTTTTTATTGACAGGTATAAATCCTCCGTCTCGTGTGCACTTAGAAAGGATGGCTGCAGAGATTCCCTAAGGGTGAAAATGAAACAGATTTCAAATCGATGGAGGGCGATAAAGCAAACTGTATTGGGCTGCTAAAACGTGAGGCAACAGGATCGAGCAAGTCCAGCAGATTAACCGATTATCTGAGAGTCAAGTGAACATGGTCCATCAAGCCACACACACACACACACAACATTGGACTGCAAACACACCAATTTGATCATCTACACTTGAATGCTGTGCTCTTCAAAGAGATACACCTACAGTACAGATTCACACCCATTTTGGGCCCAGTTGACTCCACAGCCTTATTTACCATGATATAGAAGAACTGTGTGAGATCTGACGAGCTCTACGTCAAAAAAAGCTTTTATTGTTTCACGTATTTACCTTTACATATGATTTAAATACTTGAAGCATTTTGTGCTCTAGAGAGAAAGCCAGGACACTGGATCAGAATCCAAACATGCTTGTTAGGTGGATATCCATCATGTGTATAGATGACAGAATCGATGGTGTGGAAATAGCCTAGCCGGGGTTGGATTAAGTCTCCAGGCTATCCAGGCAGCAGGATGTGGGATAGGGCTGGTATGTGGGGCAATCGCTCAATTTCAATCTCTCACTTCTGGAGCCTGATCGTTGGACTTTAATTAACAGGGGCTGTTGTTTATTAGGAAGAAGATGCATGGCCGCCCCTGAACATCAATCTGCAACAGAAATCAGTGAACTTTGGTACAAAACCTGGCTTTGCCATTTACTGTATCAACACTTTCTGGTACTTTGTGAACCTTCTGCGCATAACACCAATCCTGTGGTTGGGTGTGTGCAGAAATGAGCTCCCTCCTCCACTGAGGAGACCTGCTAATGTCAAGAGCACATGTCCGAAAGAAGAGAGAGAGAGAGTTCAGCTCTGCTTCCTGCCTTCCCTCTGAGCCAAAATCATATTAGAAAAGTCAATATCAAGAACAGGCCAATCACTGAAACTAATTTTGTTTTCTGTGTTGGTGAAAATGCTTTGTGGGACTAAAAATAGATTTAGCCACTGAGATTAAAGAAGAAACCAAAGAAAATTTACATAAACAGAACACGCAGGACTATTATATGCTGTATATATGCTTTACACAAGGTCTGTATCTGTTTGCAAAATCAATAAAAACAGGCTGCTCTCTCTGTCAACCATTGCAATGTGAGAAAATCTATTTTACTGTTATTCTCTATTTCAGTTAACCAGGATTTTAAGTCCCTGTATTGATCCATCGCTAAACGCGGTATGATGCTGAATATATTGTCTCCAACATCATAATCTGGAGTAGCATCTACATCATCTATGTAGCATTAACTGGTGAACCGTGAGATATAGTGAAAAAACATAAAAGGCTAATGTTTATTTATTTTGTTATATGTTACTTTATCATCCTTTGCCTCTGGGAGAAGCCAAATGGGTCTGATTTATTTCACCTCCCTCCAGCCACTCACTCCACAGTAATAGTCAAAAGATTCAACACCAGGAGACATAATGGGGGAGATTTGTCATTTAAGAATTGAGGTTAAGGACATTAAATTCTCACAACAGAATTTCAATTGATTCTCACATATATAAGTGGGATTTTTCCTAATTCACAAACAGAAAAGACCAATTTTTGGGCTTCTGCACTTGGATTTACAACATCATTACTGGACCCATTGTAATGCTGTTGTTTTTTGCATTTCAACCAACTTTCTGCTAATTTTTTTAATTGTCATTTTCCTACATACAGCTTCCTCTACACCCCAGACGTCTGATAATGGGGCTATCTCCCTTCAGCTTTACTCTCCTGAGATTTCCTCTTTTTTCAGCCTCATTTGTGTTGTGGCTCGATAGGGATGGTAATGTCAGTCTGTCAGTCCACCACTTCGGTCCAGACTGAAATATCTCAACAAATATTAGATGGATATATTATATATATTGGGCTATACAGATAAATTTGACTTGACATGACAAACCTGACTACCTGACAGATATATTACTGATAAGACAAAGTTAACGAATGAAATTGCTTCCTTGATTTAAGAACCTTCAGTAAATAAATAAAATTAATATTAATAATAATAAATAAACCCCATACAGTTACAGTACACATATCAGATATATATATAAAATTACAGAAAAGGCCCAGTAGTATACATCAAACTAACGGTATCTATCTCTGTTCCTCTGTGTTTTTCTCTGGCTGAGTCCATTGGCCCTTTCTTTTCATCCTGCACAGTGATTTCCAAGGCTGAGTGACGCAGCCAGCTCCTCCTGCTCCATCGTCACTCCAGGTCACAGGACTGCCAGTTCTGGATGTCTGCCTCCACAGCATGCGGGCTCCGTTTTGCAAACAAGATACATCTCTGCAGCATCTAAATTTACGTACATAAAAACAGTGGCCAGGCACAGTTCGGCAAAGTCTGGCCTTTCTACATGGATGTCTGTCAATCTCGTTAGAGCAGACTAACAGCCTCCTGTCATAGGCTTAGAAATGAAAAAGGGGTCATCTCGCATAACACTAGGCTGCTCCCTGTGGGACACATTGGAAATAGAGGCCAGCTTGCCTCTTTTTGTGTTTTGAGACCACCCAGAATGAGCACAAATCATCCAAAACAAATATGACGTAAAATGCTATGCAAGCAGATTTATATTTGTATAGACTTTAATTTTCTAATACCACTTCATCTAAGTGTATGGACTGTAAATGTTTGCTGAGACTTTGCCTGCAGGTATATTATGTGATCATGCTCTGAAACAGATCCTAGTATATACTGACTGCATAAGACTATACGTAATATACACAACCCTTCTTATCGAAAACCACATGTGAGGCACAGACAGGCAATGGGAGACAGTGTGTATCCCCCTGAGGCGCTGGATACCCATGTCTGCCCGGAAACAAAGCCACACATGGATGTTGTTTAATTGTACTGAGATCACACACATGTCCTCTCCTAAGTCCTGCTAATGAATGGCTTTGGCGGCTATGACTAATACCCGAGTGGCTGGAAAACACATTGCAGAGTTTACCTGCAAGGCGAGGCATAACAGCAAGTCTATGTAAGTGCTCCTCTATGTGTGAGTCATAGAAAAAGAAGATGTTTTAAGTGATTTGTTATCTTGGTTTTACATTATCAATTGACATTTATACTCATTTACTTTACCAGCTGTGTTTAAAACTTCCACATGATATAACGTACCAGGATGATGGCCCATGCAAGAAATCGACAGAGGATGTGGAGGTTCATCCCCTTATAGGAAATTATAATTTTCCCAGCCTGTGGAGAAGGAGGCAGAGATAAGCGCAGAGACCACAACTCATTCAATCATACATTTAATGAGAAATACCGTGTAAAAACCAACATTCGGTGTGTTCATGTGCCCTTCGGTAACCAAATAAGCCTGGGATGTGGGTGTCAATATTGTGTCCCTGGCTGCACGGTCACATTTCTCCTATCCAGTCAAGCCAGATGTTGGGTGTAAGTCATCGGCACCCTCTGATTAATTTGGTGATGATAAATACGTTTCAGCTGAGGACACTACCATGGGCGAACACAGGGGAGGGCAGCGGACACCTGGTGTATCGTCTAAGACTCGCTGACTGAAGCGCTCAGTGCTAACCGCCCACTGGGAATTGAGCAATGTGGCTGCTTTTGCCAGGCAGCTTCCCACAACACAAATGGTTATAAGTGACACTGCCGCCATCAGAGACTCAGGTCTAAAGACCAAAAGCTCTCTCCTCGCTTTCTGACAACATTTTGTCAATAAAGGACGGCAGCTGTGCACTTATAATTGGGCGGCAAAGAGTCTCTCACATAACACTCATTTCAGTACAGAGAGTCTTGTTGCCAATGAGGGGTCTTTATTAAGCTATTAAGAAAATGTTATCCTGATCCTCTAGGTAAAGAAGCTGTTATAGAAATTTATTTGTTTAAATTACAAATATGAATTAATTAATGGAGTCATTGTAAGAAATTAACAGTAACATTACTTCTAACCCTGGTTCTGACTGTTATTGTCTAAACAGTTGATTAAATCTTTGAAATCTTTTTTTGTATTTATCTGTATTTTATCTGAGAAAGCCTTCACTGAGCAAGTGTGGTTCCATCTGAGTAAAAGAAGCTGCTGCTCTCAGCCAAACAGGTGCCAGTATTATGAGGACTTAAAGGGGCAATTCACCCAAATCATGCCTTTCCAGAAACCATGTCCAGGTTAATTGTTGGCAATGACAGTTGAAATTGGAGCTTCTTTCCCCTTAACAATTAGTCCCTATGAAAACAGTGACATCTGTGGCTTATCGTGTAAAATGGTCTGAGCATTACAAATTAGATGTCATTCACCTATTTATATTGGGATGGTGCCAGGAAGCTTTAGAGGCATATATCATAAAACCTAGGCAAAGAAAACCAAAACTATCTGCTTGCCAATAGGGGTTAGTGGGGAAATGCTGTGTTTGGTGGTTGGTGTGAACTGACCCTTTAGTTAGCCTTCACAATTATTCTGTAAATATTTTTTAACTAAGCTCACTTTTACTTCTGCAAAATGCAGTACCATGAAAAACAGTGCTCCTATTCTGAGCAAAAGGAAATTTGGAACTAAACCATGACATCATAATAATATGGGACCTTCTAAAAACTCCTAACAAGATACCAGTATAATCACTTGTTGACTCGTAGAAGAGAAACACATGGTCTGTCCTACCTGCATCCCCAGGAATCCCATGACAATGGAGTTGATTGTACCCAGAACCCCCTCTGGGTCAAAGGGCTGCGTGGTGTGATACATTTCCTGGAAAAAAGAAAAATGAAAAGAACCAGCAAGGTTGTTTTAATGGTTTCAATTCCACCTGCAAGGTTTTTTGATAGATAGATAAAATAATAAATGGTGCTTGGAAAAGGTCTTACTTTGCATGTGGGGTATCTGTACATGTTATCACCAAACATCAGTCTATCAATGTATCCTGCTGCGCCTCCAGTGCAGTTTGGGTAAAGACCGTTATCACTGATTCCACCAGCTCCCAAATACCCTCTGATAAAAAACAAGAGTATAATCATGATAAGTAGAATAACAATTTGTATATCACTGATAAAGTAACAAAATTAGAAAAGCAAGTAAAGAATAAAACAAAAAGCAAGCCTCTGAAACTGAATTTTAGGAACACACAGATTTAGCCAAAGAAAACTCCTCGGGCAGTTTTTTTTTAATCTGATGGCAAATATCACCTCTTGTCTTTAAGCTTTGTATGAGATTTGTGTTCACTGCATATCCTCACAATCTATTAACAAAATAAAAAAAAACAAGCAGTTGTTAGAAAAAAACACAAAGGCTGTGGTGAAAAAGTGCTACTATTTAAACTCAGAGTATGCCATACAGGGTCATAGAAATGGGAGAAAACCCACAAAAAGCAGCACTGAGCAGAAGACACAAAGCGAGGAAGATGGATCCTCTGCCTCCACTCCTCTTATTGCACATGACAGACTGAGATTGGCTAATTATGCCCTCTGAAGCATCCACCCCAGGCCCATAAATCACGGTGGTTCATAACACCGGCAACACCAGGTGCACACTAACACATCTACTGCAGCGCAACAGCCCCAACTGGAGGTTATCCCAGCATGGAGAGGTGGAATGAAATTTACGCTTTTAGCATATGTGTACAGTGGATTCATGAGCAGACTGGACCTGGCCAGTAACATGACAGCGGGAGCCTTGCCTGGACCTACGTGGGGCAGTTGGGTACAGGCATGAGGAAGGTGATGCACAGCCACAGAGTCTCCAGCAGGATGATAATCAGCCACTGCGGCCAATACAGGACCATATCCGGGATGGGGTTCCACCAGGGATACTGCATCATACACAAATCTTGTTAAGGTAAAATAATCACAAAACACACAGCACTACGCTGCAAATGATCTTTTTTTTTAGCCATGCTAGCAGCACGGCTTTAGGGATGGCAATGTCAGTCTGTCTGTTGGTCATTTATTAGACATTTGGTACAGATATGAATGGTGCCCAGGGGATGAATCCTAATGACTTAGTGATCCCCTGACTTTTCATCTAATGCAACCAGGAGGTCAAAGCCTTCACTTATCCAGTGAAATATCTTAACATCAACTTAATGACTTGGCACAAAATTTTGTAGAGTCATTGATGGTTCCCAGACAATGTACCCTACTGCGAATGCTGGACCTCTGACTTTACATCTAGCAGTGTTATCAGGCAAATGCTTCCATTTGTCCAGTATTTTTGTTTATCCCCAAATACCTGCAACACCTCAGCTGTACCTTGTGTTTAGTGTTAATTAGCATGCTAACATGCTTAACTAAGATAGTTAACATGATAAACATTGCACCTGCTACACTTCAGCATGTTAACCTTGTCACTGTGAACATGTTAGCATTCTGATATTAGAATTTACAGCCAAAGAACCACTGTGCCAAAGTACAGCCAAGTTTAGATTTGTTGTTTTAAGGTTGGAATTCTTCAGTGTTTTTTTCCCTTGCGCGTAATGACGAAACTGAATTTGACAGAGCTGCTCACCGATCTCAGTGGGATTTCTTTATGGCCCCAAAAAGTCTGCAGGAGGGACAGTACAAAGTAGGTGAAACCCAGACGCTGCAGCACTCCAGGGATCCGCAGCCAGGACCAGGACACTAGAACACAATCAACAACGTACGGCATGAACACTCACAACAGCACTGTGCACCTTAATACCGATATATACTTGAAGAACATATCTTTGGACTAGATTCAACTTTGTCATTGTGCAGAGCACAAGTACTGAGACAACGAAATGCAGCTTAGCATCTAACCAGAAGTACAAAAAGCAGTAAAGTGCAGTGTAATGTACATTTGTATAGAGATACATAAATAACAATGAGGGGAATATATGAATACCCCCAGATAAATACAGTATGAACAGTATTAACAGTATTATCTTAGTGAAATGAATACACTAAGATATATACAGCATGTGCAGCAGCTACAGTATGCACCGCAGGTATAAGTGTACGTGTAGTATGCTGTGTGGATGTTAGAACAAGTAATGCTAGTAGTAGAGCTTATATACAGATAAACAGCTGGATAAGAAAATGTGTTATACGCTATGAACTTACAATTTACAAAAGGAATATATGTAAATCACTGGTATTAAGTTATTCTTGCTGATTTGAGCAAATTACAAAACAGGAATTTGAAAATATTGAACATGAAACCATCCTCTCATTCATCCCGCTACCACTGGTACTACCACTACTTCCTGAAAGAGGATGATGGACAGCACGACACACGGAAATGGTGTCAGCCTTCAGGATACGGACATGTCAAGAAGGTGGGAAGCTAATCAAAGATTCCCACTTATCTCTTGGTCTCGACAAACTGGGTCGGACAGGCTTGGCTTCTGGTTGCGAGATTGATGGTAATCTACACATTAGTTAATTGAAAACCTCTTCGCCACACAAAGTGCCGTAAAAACAATGTAATCCCAATCATTGATCCGTTCAAATCAAATAAGAGGCGGAAATCTCTGCTTTCACAGGAAAAGAGGAAGCTCTCACTTGTGACACATTTGTTAAATATGCAGGTTACAACCCCCTCCAAGATAATTTACTGTATCTGTACCCCCACCAAACTGTCACCTAAAGTAAAATCGTGAAGGTTACAGTTTTAAGGTGAACTGCAGGGCGTTGTAGCCACTTTCTGATCAATGTGTGTAGTTTTTTTGGCGTGAAATTGGGACCTTTTATGACGTTCAATATCATTTAAGAAGCGAAAGCTCTGCTGTCTACTTCCCATCTCTAAGCACTTTCAGTGATAGATTAGATAAAATAATGATTCTTCCGGAGGTGAGCTGAACTGAGTAAAGCCCTCAGAAAGTAGAGCAAACAGCTGAGCCAAAAACTTTTCAAAGAGTGTTTTTTTTTTTTTTTACTCAAACATCCTCAGGTTACTCAAAAGTAGAGGTTTGAATCGGTAACTTGTCACTGTCCAGCAAAGAATTAATAAAGTCTAATGGTCAATTTATTAACTAAACCAGTTAATTTATAATTTTCGAAACCAACAACATAGTGTGTAAGTCTAACTAAAACTGGAGTTTCAAGGTCTTTAACACTGCTCAGATGATTTTGAAATTTAACCATAGTGGGATTTATCTGAAATGACTCATAGTTGATGTCAAAGGTTAACACCTTCTTCTGTCTCATCTGACACTGAAACGGTTCAACATATTGAGCTGATATGTCTCCATTCTCTTATTAGATCAAACCCTACGACTGAACTGCCGAGGACGTCCTTGGAGACAGAGGGCAAAGCTGCAGTTTGTGGTAAAAGTCACTGTGCTGTTAGGAGCAGCTCCAGCCGCAGCCTCTGCAGCAGCTGCATGGGGCTGAAGGGTGTAACATTATCTGTTTATAATTGTCCATTACCACATCGGTTGTTTTTGCTCAATCTGCCTCTGTTAAATGTCCCCTGGTGCTGGATTTTCAGACTGCACACACAATAACAATAGTTTTGTTAACCCAGTTACGCAGAAATCCACCCATGAAAGTCCATTAGCACCGGGAATGGCTAATGGGGGGGGGGGCGCCCTGTGCATCCCCAGGTGAACAATGAAATGGTGATTTTCATCCTGCCTCCGCTCTGTTAACCCTGACACAGTCCTGCAGCTTTGGCTTTAATCACAAATCTGGATCTAAACACATGGTTTATGTCACCTGACTAACTGCAGTTTGTGAAAACAAGGCTTTTTGTGTTACCAAATATAAGCTGTACAGTATATTAGTCCTATCTTGTATGACATTAGGGCTCCAACTAAGAATTATTTTCATAATAAATAAATCTGCTGATCATTTCTAGATTCACTGTTGGTTCATTTGGTCTATAAAACATCAGAAGAAAGTGAAAAATGCCCATCACATTTTTCCGAGAAACCAAGCTAACCTCAATACATTAGCTTGGTTTCTTGTTTTGTCTTGTTTTGTCCACCTAACAGACCAAACCCCAAAGATATTTAGTTTAATATTATATTATTGCTGGAAAAATTAGCAATTTAACACATTTTAGTTGTTAGAAGAAGCTACAACCATCAAACAACCAATTTTTTGGTGTTCTGAAGAATGAATCGATTACTAAAATAGTGCCTTTTTTCCTAGACTGCTTTTCTTTCAATTGACTAATTGAATAATTGACTGATCGCTGCAGCCCTATGTGGCATGATATGAAAATGGATGCTCGAAGATACCTTCTTACAGAATCTGTGTTAAAATCATTTGATGTCACGCAATAAAACGACAAACGCAGTCTGTTTAACTTTTCAGATGAACAGGTGCATTAACACAAGAAAAGTCTCTATCTGTTCTCCACTGGTTCTAATGATTTACAGTACTTTACATGTAATAAGTGGACTATATTTTTAGACATGCCAGAGTCTGGGTTTTGATAATTCCCCCAATGCAGAACAAACAAAAAGTACAGAACAAGCACATCCACATATAATGTATTTGTTCCATTAACAATTGCAGTATGCGCTAGATATTTTTGCACCCACGTGGTCCATCTCTTGGAGAGTAGTTGAGGAAGCAGAAGCCGAGCATCAGGAGGACGACTGTTCTCCAGGTGATTTTGCGCAGCAGCTGGAGGCGGCTTACTCCTCTCCTCTGCATGGATGTGAAAGCCAAGACCACTGAAGTCCCAATGATAAACACAAACCTGGAAGAAACAACAGCATTACACTATTAAAATACAGTTATATATGTACAAAACTATGCATATTTGTGTATATTACAATAGGACTGAAAATATCTGACAGTCCTCCTGTACCACCTACCATGGCATGACAAGATCTGCCACAGTTAGACCTGCAACAAATCCAGAGACATAAATTCATATCATCAGACACAGATACCTGAATTTTACGCCATTATGCAGAGTTCACAGTTCTTGCCCTCCTCTGCCAATCCAAGATGAACTCAGGGCGATGCTATGTCCTTAAAGTGCTGCTTCTGTCATTAACTTTCCATTTTGAAAAGCTGTGATTAATAAATATCTTTACTCCTGTGACAGTAGCAGCCCTGCAGCAAAGTGAAGATTAATCAAACCACCCATGAAATCAATACACCCTTGTAGATGTGAGGAACAGGCTATTATAAAATTTAAATTGAGGACACTCCTAAACGATGACATGCATCTCATAAAAGTTGTAGTGACTTTTTTTGTAATTTTTAAAAACTTTTGTTCACCCAGGGAAAAGCGAGCCGGCAACAGTCTCCTTCGATCACAGGTGCCTTGCTCAATGGCACCTCGAGACTGGCAATTGCAGCGGGAGAGCGTCACTCATTCACTAAACCCTCCCATATTCTCCCAGCTGTCATCTAAACACTCATCCCTCCTCCTCCCCTCTCCTCCCTGGTTGTTAATAACAATAAACCTCTATGGATCGCAGCTTTGGTTTGGCTTGTATGAGGAATGGCATCCTGTGTGTTTGGTTTGAGCAGAATTTATCATAATTAGTGACAACAGGTCAGAAAATGCGACAGACACGATGTGGAGAAAGCTGCCATTGAGTAATGGCCTTGAGTTCATGTATGCATTTCATATCAGGCTTTGTGTGAAGAAGACGTAGAAGTACCTGCTCTGTCCCTAAAACACACTGACCAGTATGAGCTCTTGGTCCTTCCATCTACTAAATCCACTTGAATTGTGGATGTAGATGAAGGGAAAACAAATTAAATAGGAATTTTAAACTGCTGCAGGCAAGATGCAGGTTGAACTGGTTTGGTTTTATTTTGTAAATTTGCGTATGTCTTGTATTTTACTTAACCATTCCATGGTGCATGTTGGAAGAACCAGTAGCCTCCTCCACCGTAGTTCACAAACACCATCACAGTCAGGGCAAACCTACAAACACAGTACAATGAGTGAGCACTATATTGCACTGTTTAGTAAATCAGTAATAATGGGATTAACCTTCATGCACCAGTAAAGAGCAAATTAAGGAAATGTGTGTGAAAACGGACAACGGTCATTAAAACTACATTATAAAAACATGAAAG